>NC_056527.1:159451745-159744136 GCF_019175285.1 Sceloporus undulatus
TTAGGATTGTCTTCACATTCATCAATATCTATAAGAAAAACGACAAATACAAATTCAAAATTAATCATATTAAAATTAACTCCTAATATTATTATTATTTTCTGTCTCATTAAGTGATTAGCCATGCCTACAGCACATGGGAATGGCATCCAATCTATAGGGTACCTTTTCCTTTGCATATAGTCACCCTACGAACACACTTTCTGATGAAATAACTTTGCAATTTTTAGCATTTAAATATTTCTCCATATCCCTACTTACTCTTAATGACCGGGGACTGATTTGCAGTACAAGAAATGACATCCTTCTGTAGGTACTAAGTTGTTTAAATTTATTATAAGACTCTGTGTTCAAGAATTTATTTTGCAAGTTTTCATGACTGTTTCCCTGTCAAGACCACCACAGTTCTAGCCTGAGATCCAAACCTTTGCTTAGTTACTCAAAGGAAATATTGGCAAAACAAAGAGCCGAGCTGAGAACATCTTCTCTTTGGAGAAAATGGGTGTAACTCTGCTGGAGATGAGTCTATTGTGACTTTTAGTAATTATGCAGCTGCAGAAAACTGAACTCATTTTTTACTACAGAGTCCAAGGCTTTTCTGTTCATTATTCATTTTCTGTGTAGCTAACACAGAACAAACAGAAACTGTCTTTTAACTGTTGTTTTTGTGAGGAGATGCAACCTGGAAGGCATCTCTTTCTGGCTACTGCTCTTCTTATTAATCACATGATGTCATCATACTCAGAAGCAATTTGGAATTGCAAAATAACATTTCTGAAACCGCAAGCACAAGACCTGAAACAATGCAGAGAAAAAATTGTTTCCCTCTGATGGCCGGAAGCTGCACCAAAGCCATGCACCAGTCCTTAGGACTGGAAATTCTTCTGGGCTCTTAGGATGCATGCATCATTTAAACAGCATACCTCCAAAGTGACCCGAAGCAGCTTTATTTTGGACTGTCTGTACAGGGCCATTACCAAACAAGCCCCATTCTTGCAGCAATCATGTCAGTTTAGGGGGGGGGAGGGAAACATACCAGTTTCAAAGCAGCCATTATCACACATCTTCACAAATGCGCAAAGGGGTCTGCCTCTGTCATCGCACTCTTTTTCTGACTCCCCATTAACCATGCCTCTCTATGCCCTACCCAACAGGTCTTTGATTTTTCAATTTTACTTGTATTCATTTATATTTCCACTTTTTCATGCAATTCCAGAGCTCTGCTATTACAATTTTAGAGGTTTCTTTTAAAAGAAAAGAAATAGGGGGGGGGGGGAAATGCAGTACACACAAAGGCGAGAGAAAGGCAAAGATACAGCTAAGAAATGAGCAGCTTGACATTATCTGTCACTACAAATACTCAAAAATTTACTTTACCAGTGCAAGTTCTATGATCTGGCATCAGTGCAAATCCTGGTCTGCAGCTACATTCATAGCTGCCTTCTGAATTTGTACAGAAGGTGTCACATCCGCCGTTCATTATACTGCACTCATCAATATCTAGAAAGAAACGAATGAAAGAAAAATGACAATGTAAAGCAAAATTATATTCATTTTCTCTTAAGCCTCTGGCAGTTTCAGTGTTCACAATATACTTTTAGACTGGATCTGCTGTTTACTAAATGTTGTTGCTGTCATATTCCTTCAAGTCATTTCTGACTTGCGCCAACTCTATGGCCCTATCGTGAGGTTTTCTTGACAAGATTTGTTGAGCGAGTGGTTTGCTTTTGCCTCCCTCTGACTCTGAGAGAATGACTTGCCCAAGGTAACTCAGAGGGTATCCATGGCTGAGTGGAGAGATGAACTCAGAGTCCTAGTCCAACACACAAACCACACCATGCTGGTTCTTTTTACTGCACTTAGGCCACACTCCAAAGATTACACCAGTCAAATAAATCCACTATTTGTACACACCAAAATGTTTTGGGGAAAATAGGTGCAGGCAAAGAACTACATCAAACTGCTAGTCCCAACTAGAGTATAATTACTGAATCAACAGGAATTTAGTAACTCAACACAAACATGTGCAAATCCCATTGATGCAGTGGTCTGCTCTGGTTGAGATTAAGAAGTATATGCAGGCCAGGATTATCAAATAAGGGAATGTCAGAGTGTTGGCTTTACATCTAGTAAAGAAAAACTGGCTGAATTGTCTGTTACTATACAAGCCTGCCAAAAACTTAAGATCCTTGAGGGAGGGCTTTTTCTCTGTTCCACCACCATTATAACCCTGTCTGGTAAGGACACAGCAAAGATCCTTCTCAGTGGCTTCTCCCAGCCTTGGAATTTCCTTCCATGGGAAGCTAGGTTGCCCCCCTCTGTTCTCCTTTCACTGTTAGGCAAATATTTTCCCATTAATAAACAGGCATTTCACAATTAACTGGTTGCAGGGAGCCTTTTTATGGGTATCTAAGCTGTATTTTTTACTACTGTTATGTTTTTAAATGATTTTATACTTTTAAAACTTTAGTAGTGTTTTAATTTGACAATTTGTTTAATCGTATTTATTTTTTATTGTTATTATCAGATTTTTAGGTTACCACATTTTAGACCTTTGTAGGCCATCTTGGGTCCCATGTTGGGAGAAAGGATCAAACGAATACATATGTATCAAATGAATCTATATAAATAAAAATGTAAATGTTCGTTTGTCCAAAATCTTAAATCTCCGAAAGTTCTTCACCGATTGCTTTGAAATGTTGGCACAACGCTCCATTTGAATACACTCATGTTTTTATATACATATATCTGCTATTATATAGATGTCACACCTGTGACAGGTAAAAATATGTTTGTCTTAAAAAAACAGTGCCATCTGTTGGACATAACAGCAACACGCGCTATACTGAATATTCGATTGGCGTTTGCAATCTCCATCAACAAAGCTCAGGGCCAGTCTTTAGAATTGTGCAGTTTAGATCTAGACACAGATTGCTTCTCACATGGGCAATTATATGTTGTGTGTTCTAGAGATGGCAAACCAGACAATCTCTATACACAGACAATGGAACAACAAAAAGTATAGTATACCCACAAGCATTGTGAAATTAAATATTTCAGAAACACGCACTTTCTCTTTTCTTTCTTTTCCATCTAACCAGACTGAGCCACATGAATGTGTGGCTGGGTACAGCTAGTAAATAATAAATCAGCTGATATATTTATGCATCAGCATCCATTAGAGCTTGAGGGGAACCACTACTCCATGTTCCTAATTTCAGACTGCCTGGAATCCCAATCCCATCTGTGGAAGTTCACTAGTTGACCCTCCCACACCCCAAAGTCCATTATTAGAAAGACAGAGTAGGAATGAATGGTCTCTTCTGGCTGCCCACCAAAAGCAGGCTGAGAAGGCCTTTTGTGTCCCTCCTGGGCCCTTCTTACCATTATTTACTCACTTCTTAAAGCAAAAGGCTTTTCACAGTTTGTAAAGTTATTTTTAAGTAATTAGTTACAATTATAGTTCCAAAGCCTGCTTTGTAAAAGGAAAACAGAATATGTCTTAAATCCTATTGTTAGTCTTGACTAGAGAAGGGCTACTTAACTAGTGGAATTTATCCATCTCTTCACTTGACATTCAACAAGTAATTCAATGGGTCTGCTGTAGTTTGGACTAACCATGCGCTGTAATTTACAAGTTGCAACTCTTTAACTTTCTATTTCTCAAAAATAATTGAATCAGTTATTTTTAGTTACATTTTAAAAATCGAGTCAAATGCTGTCCCTTTGTGGTATAAAACAAACTCTTCTCTCATCCACTTTGTTGTTGCCTCTGTGCCCACAACTGAGCATAAAGCAGCAACATATGCCAACCACATTATGCGATACCCTTCCTCCATGATTTAATGATGCCACCCACTGATAATAAAAATAACTTAAAAGTTATAACACAAAAGGAGTGAAAGTTTTCCTTATTAGTTTACAATGTAATGTACTTATTTGCGAAAGGAACCAGTTTAGGGATTTTTTCTTTTGCACGACAAACAAGTGGATTGGAAAAGTTTGATATCATCAAAAAGGAAGGAAAGACATTCTCTGTGTTTTTTAAGCCTATTTATAACCGAACCAAGAGGAAAACAACTTACCAACACAAAATAATCTGTCAGGTGTGGAGTGATATCCAGGGTTGCAGGCACACTGGTACTTTCCAATAAGATTGACGCAGCGTCCATTTCTGCATAAATTCATACTCAAATCACACTCATTGATATCTATTTGACAAGAAAGAAGAGGATATTTTAAGTCTCTTCCCCATATCATTGCCTTTCCATATGAATACCATACAGTAACAGTGATACTGCCTCTTATTAGCCCTAGCCAGAAAAGTCAATGGTAAAGCAAGATGGAAGTTGCAGTCCAGAACCATCAAGAGGGTGACAGTTGCCCAGCACAGCTTTAATTGTAGTCATTTATGTTTCTGATGATATCAGAGGAACAGATAGGGAAATCTGGCAAAAGCAGTGAAAAGAGTGGATGAAATTAGAGGAAAAGGAGCTGTGCTCTCTGTCCCAGGTCACAAAAGCTGCCCAAGTGCCTGCAGCTGAGCACTGGCTGCATAAAACTTTACTCCTGCCAAGACCTAAAGATCTTGCCAGGAACCGTAAGCCAAATTCCAGTCTGAGAAAGATCTGAGTCAGAGAGATTAAAGAAAAGGAAACATGAAGAAGGCAACAGCAGTTCACCTGAATCTCAGCTAAGTTGTCATCTTCGGTTACAAAAATGGGATCATAGAGGAAGAGCAGAAGGTTAAACAAACAACACAGAAATAGCTTTAGGCTATTTAATCTATTCAAAAAATGTGTGTGTGTCTGAACTTATGGGCATCACACAATCCACAATCAGTTGGTAAGGAGACAGATGGAACAAAGGGAGCCTCTACTGCAAGTTATGCAGAGCCAAGTTGACAAAAAATAGTGCTCATCTTTACTCCTTGGATGCCATGTGAACCACTAAATATACCATATGGTTGCTGTATCCAAATTCATTGTGCATTTTCTCTGAAGATGCTGGCAAAACGTCAGGAATAAACTCTTATAGAACATGGCCACATAGCCTGAAAAACCCACAAAAAACTATGGATGCCGGCCATGAAAGCTTTCGATTTCACATTGGTAAGGAACTGTTTATGATCCATTGAAACAATATGCTGACTGGATCTGTAATTCCCCAAAGGTTCATCCCTCTGATATAATTGTTGCACAAGTTAGTAAAATGCAAATATTCACCTCTAGGGACATCTTCACAACAAAAGCTTGATTTCATGTATTTCTGGGGAGGGGGCACCATGTGGCAATTTTAATTCATGACAGAACGATGATAGATCAGGAATATATACCAAAGAGTTCTCTGTCTTTACTGCAAGTCTTTCCACATTAGTAAGAATCAATTTGTTAACAGACAGTGAGAAATACTGTCCCTGTTGAGAGATGCTGTGCTGTTGCATCTGAACAGCAAAATATAGGACATGGAAATATAAAAGAACTGAGACTACAGTGGGCATTACTATCAGTGCTATTTTCCCCACCTTACCTACACAGGCAGAGATGTTTGGCGCCAACTGATGACCTGGAGGACAATCACATTTGAAGCTCCCTTCAGTGTTTATGCAGACACCACCTCTGCACAACAGAGGATTTCTTTCACATTCATCTATGTCTGTAGGAGTAAAACAAAACAAAACAAAGGAATAAGGAGGGTGAACGAATGCTAGATCCTAAAGTTTCAGAACGTCAGAAGACCAGAGTGGAGGCACAGAGTGTTTACTTGGCATTGGGAATTCTGCATGTAAACCAATGCATCGCTTCCCCCAGCATTTTTGTCTCTTCTGACAGTAACTATTCTAACTATTTTCCAGCTGCTGTTTTTTCCTCTCTCCATGCCCCCAAAGCCATGTCTTCCTAAATACCTCAACCTTTCTCCCACAGAGACTTTGCGCAACTGGTACTCCTTTTCTACCAAGTGGGTGATTTCATCCTTCCTCATGCCTGCCTTTCTGCTGAACATCTTTCTCTTTAGTATTCAGAGAGATCTTGTAGCACTTTTGAGACTAACTGAAATAAAGAAGTTGGCAGCATGAACTTTCGTAGTCTACAAAGCCTTATGCTGCCAACTTCTTTCTTTCAGTTAGTCTCAGAGGTGCTACATGATCTCTCTACATACTGATTCTACAGACTAACACCAATAGCTATCAGCCCATATAAAAGTGAACTCTGCTGGCACAGACACATTTTATGTGAACTCTGCTGGCACACATAATAATGTCAAGGTGACTTCATGAGTTATTATAAAAGCTGAAACTAGTCAGAATTAATCACAGTAGGGAGAAAATGCTGAATTCTGCAAGATGGAAATCTTGCCAATGAGCTCAGAACCACTGTCTTTCATTAACTGGTTTAATATTTTTTTTAAAGTATTAGACTATTCTTGGGGTGAAACCAAAGCTTTCATTTAGGGACCAGCCTTCAAATAAAACTAAGTAACAACAGTTAGTTTTCATTATTTTAAACTGAAACATCTCAAGCACAAAAGCCCCATGAATGTAGGTTATTGTTGGAATAACAACCTTTTGAATGGAAACCAGCCAGGAATTAACGCCTTTCTAACCATATTTGATTCCCTCGTCCACTTGTTGAACTTTTCAAGTTCAACTCCCTAGGCACATTAAAAGTGAACAGGCTAAAAAGGTTTCAAAATCCTAAAACTAGCCTAACCACCATTAGATGTAAGAATCAAAGACTCCAGACTGCTAATGTGATTCTTGCTCCTCACACTCCTCCTATTTACAACAGTTCTAATTAAAACATGGCATGCAAACCAGCTTTAAAGGACTGTATCACATGGGGAAAAGGGACAGGAGTATACCGTTCCCATCACTATCGTACTAGTGTGCTAAGATTATCAGGCAACGTCGCATGATGTCCCCCTAATCCCATTATTATCGGGCGAACAAGGAGGAACTCTAGTGCCACTTTTCATTCACGGCACTTTCCCATGAATGAAAAGCAGTGCTAGAGTTCCTCTTTATTCATTCAGTAACAATGGGATTATGGCAACATTACGTGACGTCATCTGATAATCTTAGCACACTAGTGCGATAACAACAGGAGCATTCCACTATGCTTCCATCACTTTTCCCCATATGATAAAGTCCTTTGCAGGAATAATGGTGACCTCACCAGGGTTAGTTTTGGTCCTAAGATAAATATGCCTTGAATAACATACCCATGCAGTTTTTCATCATCATAAATCCACTTTCATAGCCCTCAAAGCATTCACAATGGAAATCTCCAGGGGTATTCACACAAATTCCTTGGCCACACAAGTCAGGAGAAATGCGACATTCATCAATATCTGTAATTTCAAAGAAAACATTATTTCAAAGGCAAACATACATATTGTAAGATTTTCAAAAACAAATCTATCTTATTCCTATTAGTCAGCAAGTGAACTTTAGAAACAAAATTATAAATATGATGCTTTATTTCGATTTTCAGGCTATATCACTGTAATGGGACTATGCACATCCTAAACTATGATCTCTGAGTAAAAATATTCCTACTTAAGACCACTTCAGAACTGATGTTTCAGAACTGTCCCTAACCTATCTCTTCTAAATAGGCCAAGTGATATTATTATTATTATTATTATTATTATTATTATTATTATTATTTGTATCCCACTGTCTTCCTAGAACTGGGACTCAGAGAGGCTCAACAATATTAAAAGAACAATACAATTAAAACAAAGAAAAGAGGTGCATTAAAACAGGATTCAAATATTACAATATTAAAATAGATTCCTATTAAAAGAATAAAATACATTTTAAAAAGATAAAACTGTTTAAAGCACTTTAGAATGAAAAATGACCAACCATATCCAACATCATCCAGATAATGTGACACTCCTACATGACATTCCATGTAAACCTTTTCCAGTAGTTAGGCTTTCTCAGACTGTCAATCTGCCACTTCCATCACCCCAAGACAAAAACAGGGTGATCACTAATCATTGTTGCTCTCATCTGAGCATCATGGAGGTTCAAGCAAATCCAACATATGACTAGAAATGAGCTTACTCTATACTATTTCATGTTTATTTTGCATCTCAAAACAAAAACAAAACAAGCTTCATTTATATACTGCTTCATTCCGCCTAAGCAGTGTCTAAGCGGTTTACAACTGTAAGTTAATTTGCCCCCAACAATCTGGGTACTCATTTTAGCGACCTCAGAAGGATGCAAGCCTGAGTCCTTTTGCTGGACTTGAACTCACAACCTTGTAGTTTTGAATGAGTGGTTGCAGTACAGGCATTTAACCACTGCACCACCAGGGCTCCTATTTCTCCTATCTCCATTTCTTTGCTATCCTTATCTTCCTTATTTTGAAATGCAGCCTTTCTATCTGGAATTCTGGAAGTTAGCTGCTTTCTTGAAAGTGTGTGTGTGTGTGCGCGCCTTCAAGCTGCCTGTAGACTTATGGCAACCCTATGCATTTCAGTGTTTTACCTGAGCTGGTTTTGCCAGTTCCCTCCTCTGAAACAGAGCCTATCCTAAATAATTCCCCCACTTGCCTAGTTGCTTTAAGGAGAAATGGGAGGAGAAGAAATATAGGCTCTCTTCTTCTCCAGCTGAGTCTTGAATCTTCGCTGGCTTATCCTCACTTTCCAGTTAAAAGCTCTGGAAGCTTTCGGGCTTCTCTGCATCTCATGGGTCAAAAAATAATTGCACAAATGTGATAAAATCTGTAGACACTGTGTGACAGATGGCTACCCAAACTGCTTGCAATAATCATATGAACAGCAAGCTGACTTACCTGTACAGTTTCTCTCTTCAGAATCAAGTGCAAACCCACTGTCACATTTACATCGAAAACTCCCAATGGTGTTTCTGCATTTCCCATAGGTGCAAAGTCTTGGAATCATTTTGCATTCGTTGATATCTAAGAAAGAAATAGAAGTATTTAAAAATTAAAAATTTAATGGAGTTAATTATCATTTTATGAGAATCAGATTTTTATATTTTAAAAGAGGTGGTCAGTGGATGCAATAGTCACTATTAGGTGTTCAAATTACAGCAATATTTAGCATGTTTATAATGCTTTATGCATCGGAAGCTGAACTCCCTCATTTCATGTTGGCTTTACACGATGTTGTACATTTCTTTTGTCTCTTGCATAGTAAAGGAAGATTATATACTCCACACCTCAGATGATCAAGTATAAGGGTTGGCTAGTTTCTCACAACTAGAACTCGTCTCATTGAACCATATTTTATTCCACAAACATGAAGGTGATACATTTACATTACAATCCTAAACATAGGCAATAAACCCCATTCAATACAGGCACTATGCACTTTCAGTCAAAAGGGTGAACTGGGCAAGCAATCACAACAGGCACTCCTATTTTGGACCATAGGGAAGCATTACTCATAAGCAGTGCCCTCACTCTTCTCTTCCAACTGCCTTCCAACTCTCCATCGTCTTGTGTGGGCTCTAAGTTATGGAAGAAACCTGGAAATCTGGTGTCTGCTAGATATGGGATATACACGAGCCAATAAAACTATTAAGAACATCTGTGTGGTTCTTTCCTCTCCATGCAAATGACTAGAGTGAACAATATCTGGCACCATCTATCATGCCATTTACTCCGAAGACTTTATGATTATTCTGTGACTTCATATCGACTCTGACTTATGACAACCCTATCATAGGGTATACTTCCCAAAATTTATTCCTCTTAGGTTGAGAGGGTGTGACCTAATCAAGATCACCAAATGGGTTTCCATGGCTGAGCATGGATTCAACCCTAGTCTCTCAGAGTCCTAAATCAACACTCATACTACTTACAACAATACAAAGACAAAGGGGATAAGAAAGAAGTGCTACTGTGACTCTGTCACACATACTCCTATTTTGGACTGGGAAGTGGAAGTTGATTAAAGCTACTGTGACTAGTAGAGCCTATGTCAGTTTCATTTCTATACCTGTGATAACTCAAATAAGTAATGGCACACAGTGACAAATTTTGAACTGCAGATGCTCATTATGACAGTCCCCATAACTACATCCTTAAGGAGAGTCCAAAAAGGAAAGCAGCTGTGTCAACAAACTACTGTAGTTTAAGTAGTTTCCATCTCCAACAAGAGTAGGGTTGATGTTTTTGTTGTTGTTGTTTTTGTAAAAAGGGCCTCAAACACTGTGTATAAAAACAAAAATACTTCACAACAATAGATTTTTGCTGGAGATATTCTTTTTCTCCTTCTATTAAGTTCAGAGAGAAGCCAATGGGAGATGGGAAATGCCAGATCCACACTCTGCTACATCATCAGTTGCCCCTATGTTATAATTCTCACATGAGAAACATGTGGTTTAATTTAGCACTTTTAAAGTGCTTGGATGTGGTGGACCAGCAGGACATTTTTCTCCAATGTATCAGGGATCAGTACCATATTTGTGCCCAATGGCTACAACTTTTTCTTTCTTTCCCAAAAACTTCCTGCAGACCAGAAGCCAGTGTCTTGAGGACTGGCACTGGTCCACTGGCAACTACTTTATATAGCATTGGTCTTGATCAGGGCTGGACCCATGGGACCTCTAAGTGCAGCCCTTGGGACTCCCTAGAAGCCCCTCAAAGTCCCCAGAGCCCACCTCCAAAATATTTGTACATTTTTAGTCTGATTTCTGGGGTACTATTTTGCTCACCAAATCATCTTAAAAGGCAACAATTTGCTCCCCTAACCTTCCACACCCCACCTCCCTCCCCCCAAAAGGGGGGGGGGAGGTGGGGGATCAGCCCAAATCAAATTGGCCCAACTGAAAATCAGCCCAAATGGCAGCTGAAAGTGACATCATGTCACTTCAGAAGTGCTGAAACATGCTGTTACAGCTCACCAGGTAGGTGCAGGTAGGAAAAAATGGCCCTTGATGGGTTTGCAATTGCCAAACCCTGGCCTAGATAGTAGATTAGCATTAGTGAAAATAGCTCCCATTGGCAACAATGGTAATTCCTCACAGACTTGGCATATACAGGGGGTGAGATTTAGAGTCTAGAGCTTCGCAAAACCTCAGTTCCTTCATATGCTAAGTCTATGCAATAGGTTACTATTATCACCAATAGGAGATTTCCCTCTAATGTTAATTGTCATGTACAGGGAGAGGGTTTCATTGGAACAGCAGCTGACTAGGGAAGGAAAAAATTCTCCATGACTATTACCAGCATGTGATATGGTTCCATTGAGAACTGCTCCATTTCTCAGCCTGCACTAAGAAGACAGCTTCTCAGAACATAACCAAAGTAACATTTAGTTTGGCCCTAAGAGAAGAAGATACTAAGCAAGGATATTCATTTATCAGAATTTTTCATATAATTGCCCTACATACCTTTGAAGAATGGTTTTCCATTGATGGGATCCCGGCTAGAAAATCCAGGTCCTCTTGGACAAAGTGCATCATAGTCAGGGGTTCCCTTTGTAGGACATTCATCGCAGTCAGGCCCCCAGGCCGCACCTACTGAACAGCAGCAAGCATCCAGCCGATGTCGCCCTCCTATTGGTGAGGTGCAGTCTTCATCATCATGTTTCAGGTAGCATGTCTCCAAGCGAATATCTGTAAGGATTATTTTAGCAATCAATGGATGGAAAAGAGGTGTTTGTGACAAAGCTTCCACTCCACAGAAAAATAGTATAATACATAAAGATAGCCCAAGGCTCAATATAGTACAGGAGGATCAGCATTAATGCAGAAATTTCTGGAGAGATGCAATCCATCCAAATACACTTCCCCCATTGGATCCTATACTATAAACCTATCACCTATTCCCTATTACACTCAATTTCCTTAGATTCAGCAGGTTTTACTCCTACCACAAAAGTATAGCTAATCACAATTAGTTACTCTGACTCCTTCAACAGGGGCATTGTGTGGTCTCTGTAACCTGCCCCATTTTTGACCAGGTTTTGAAATGTATGACTGCAGCTCTTTAGATCAGCTAGTTTCTGAACACTCATATACCACCATGGCCATATCTGACATCTCAAAGAATGGGCACAGTTGGTGCACAAGCTTTAAATCTGACGTCTCAAGGAATGGGTGCATTTGGTGCACAAGCTCCTAGTCACTGCAGAGACCTGGGCCTCCAGGTTCAAAGTTGAATCCAGGAGTACCCCCAAGCTGCAAACCTGCATCTTCAGAGGGAATGTGAGCCCATCTAACACAGGCTTAATTCCTATTCCCTGAGCTGCCTTCCAACTGACCAGGAACACCTCTGTCTTGTCTGGATTAAGTTTCAATTTGTTTGCCCTCATCCAGTCAATTACTGATGACAGACACTGGTTTAGGCCCAGGACAGACTCTTTGGACTGAGGTAGAAAGGAGTAGTAGAGTTGAGTGTCATCTCCATATTGATGGCATTGCACCCCAAAACTCAGGACACATTCTCTCAGCCATTTTATGTATATGTAAAAAAGCATAGTGGGCAACCCCTGAGGGACCCGAAAGGCCAATGCCATGAGGTTGAGCAGGAGTCTCTCAGCACCACCTTCTGGGTTCGCTCCTCCAGGAAGGAAGAGAACCACTGTAAAAAAGTACCTCCAAGTCCCATCCCAGAAAGGCAGCCTAGAAGGCCCATGATCGATGGTATCAAAAGCCGCTGAGAGGTCCAGCAGAACTAACAGGGACATATTTCCTCTGTCCAGTTTCCTGCGTAGGTCATCCACCAAGGTGACCAAGGCTGTCTGTTCCACAGCCAGGCTTGAAACCAAATTGAAACAGGTCTAGATAATCTGTTTTATCTAGAAACTCTTGGAGTTGGGAAACTACCATACATTCCAAAACCATACATCGACCTGTGGATAAGTCGATCCAGGTTTTGGGGGTCAATTTTTTGACTAAAATTTCTAGACTTATGCATGAGAATATACAGTAATACTTACCAATACACTTCCGTCCAGTTGCATCCAAAGTCATTCCATTAGGACACTGGCAAACAAAGGATCCCAAAGTATTGACACATACTCCATTTGTGCAAACTCCAGGAAACACTTCACACTCATTGACATCTGTTTATACATTTAAAAAAAAAATTGTCAGTATAGACAGAGAGGAGTCCGTATATCAGAAAAACTAAGCACAGTCACTAAATTCATGAGAGAAGCACGTTAATTTTGATTCTGAAGCAGTACATTTTGGGTGGAAGTGGTTCATCCTCTATATCCAAAGACACCTTACAGTCAGGAAATGTATAATCTATGATGTACAGCTTCTAAGCAGACTCAAACTCATAATTCTTGGGCCAGCAAATGTACAAATAATTCTGCTCAATGGTGAAAATGTTATGTTATTTGAGAATGTTAAAGTTGACAATGTTTTCCCCTAGGGAAGATAACTTAATCTCACTGCTGCCAGAAAAATAATTTACTCCAGAATGTTGGAACCAGGGAGACTAGATAAAACAGCAGGATAGTTTTGGGTGGGTCGGTGGGAAATAGACAGAAAGAAACCAAGTTAGTACTGTAATCAGAATTATTGAAGAATAGTACTGTAGACATATAATACTGATACAACTGATATAGGTAGACTAGGTTACAAACTAAGCCATTAAGATTACTGTCAACCCAGGTGGGCTCTAGACGTATGTAACCGAATAACTGATAGTGAATTGATTATTTAGAAATACTTAGAATTGATCAATACAGAAATAATTCTAAGTTAGATTGGTGTTTCTTTAAACACACCCACCCGCACATATCTCAAAATGGTAAAAATCCTGTGACTATTATCAGAATAACCTTCCATCTCTAAGAGCTAAAAACTTTCAGAGCCTTCTCTTGCTATTTCAAAGGGGTGAGGCAACATTTTCTCCTCTCTTGGGGTCAGATAACTTATGTATAGTGGGTCTGTGGTAGAAAAAGTCCAAAATATTTATCATTATTTGGAAAGCAAAAAAAAAATGTGACTAGGAACAAGGTTGTGGAGAGGGGTGGGGGAGAGGGTTGTTCATCCTTGCTCTTATTTCTAAAAAATGTTATTAGACAACACATATGGGAATAGTTTGTTTTTCAAATATTTCAGCTGCTGTGTCATGTCAGGTTTTGTTAGTCACCCTGAACACATACAGTATACAGCTCTTGGAGCTTAAACAGGAGGCAAGGGCGCTGGCAGGCAGGACTTCGGCTGTTACTGAGATATAATACATTCAACCAATAGCGATAATACCTCCAGCTGTGAGTGACCTAAGGAAAAAAATGAGCAAAGGCCAAAAACCAGGATGATCAACCCCAGCAAAAAGGGAAATCAATATGGAAGAGGCAGGTATAAAGCACCCATGGTGCTTAAGGTCTCTTCCAACTCTATGATCTACACTCTTAGTCTCTTTCCTCTCTGCCATGCCTTCCCAAACACCTTCCACTTACCCAGCAAACATGTCTAATTTACCTCTTGCTTCCACTTCTCCAGTTATTTTTTTGCCATTGCTACAAGCCCTAGTTTCTCTAGCATCTACTCCTCACATCCCTTATTTGCTCTCGCCAACACACTATCCACATTTTTTCCAGTTTAGTAATACTTCTACTTCACCAATTTTTGTGAAGAAGAAACTGAAGAAATCTATAGCCTGATCTATAGGTATTTGAATATTTAGAGAGATGTCATATTGAAGATAGAGCAAACTTGTTTTCTGCTGCTCCAGAGGCTAGGACACAGAGCAATGGATCTAAACTACTGAATAAGAGATTCCAGCTAACATTAGGATGAACTTCCTCACAGTTTTCATAGTATTCCCCTATGAGCAGTGAAGGACTTGAAAGGGGCTCCCGTGTTTTTTGTTTACCCACTGACCAGCCAGCATTAACAACAGGTGAATCTGGTATTGATTATTTAGTGGCTAAAATAAAATCGTTGGATACTGACCAAACGTATCTGCTATCTTTCTCTGCATGTTTGTTTAATTGTACCCCTAAAAGTTCTATCTGTGTGTGCCACAGTCTCAGTCACAATTTCCAAATTGTGAATACTGTTTCAGAAAGATGCTTATGGGCCACATTCCAGAGAAAGCCAAAAGGTAAAACTAGGAATACCAGCATATTTTAACTTAAGGCTCTTCTGTTAACCAAACCTTAAAGAGCAATTCCAACCTTTGAGAAAGGGAAAAAACATACAAAAGCTTGGAAACTAGCACATAGTGCTGTCATGCTTGGGCAGGAGAAGAGGTTCTTGGATGGCTTCTTCTCCACTGGCAGAGAAGGAATGTCTCATCTGGGGAGCATGAAGGCTGGAATGAGACCCCAAGAAAGCCAGATTTGGCACCAGGCCTGGATTCACTATCCCTGAGAGACTCTAAATGATTGTGACATTTTTCTTTATTAATAACGTTTACCACTCGAGCAGATGCATTTAGAAGTTCTAATATGCATATTGCTAATACAATACAAAATTGAATTGTACTGCCTATGCAGTTGTTTATCTCATTGTATTGTGAACATCACAAAACTCATCTGCCCTCTTGTATTTCTTTAAACTAAGTGGAAGAATTCTAAGAATGTACTTTTTTGGAACTCTGAGGGTCATAATTCAGAGTTATCTTAGTAATGCTGAAGATACCATGATCAGTCTTCAGTATCTTCAGCTTGCAAAACTCCAGCCTAAAACTCCAGGGAATGACTTCCACTCAGTGTCAACAGTATTGAGTTAGATGAATCAATAGCCTAATTCATTATAAGTTCACTTATGTTCCTAGTTAAATGTTGTGGTTTCTAAAGAAATGCAAGAAATACCAACAGATTTTTTTGTTTCCAATGACAACATGTTTCTACTGTACATACCTTCACACAGTGTTCCTCTTATCCTTGAGTAGCCTTTTGAACAGATTGGATCTATAAAAGAAAAGAAAATTGAGAACAGTGCAGTCCAGAACTCAAGATTTGTTCAGCTAAATATGAAATACATTTCAAACACAGGCTAGATTTTTGCTGCATAAAAATATACATATAATTAAATAAGTAATACTAAATACAGCAAGAAAAGGGGTCATGCCTATTTAAACATGACTATCATGGCACTTCTTAACCTTCTCTTCCCTAGGCTAAACAAACCCAGCTCCCTAAGACACTCCTCATAAAGCATAGTTTCCAGGTCTTCCATCATTTTGGCGGTCCTCCTCTTGTCAATATTCCAGGTGAGGTCTGACCAAAGCAGAATAGAGTGGTACTATTACTTCCCTCAGTCTAGACGCTACACTCCTATTGATGCTGCCTAGAAGCATATTGGCTTTTTAGCTGCTGCATCACACTGTTCACTCATGTTCAGCTTAATATCTACTAAGATTCCTAGATCCCTTTTGCAGGCACTGTTGTCAAGCCAAGTGTCACCATCCTATATCTGAACTTTTTATTTATTTATTTCTGCTTGTCATCCTTGTATTACCTTATATTTCTCTCTCTTGAAATTCATTTTGTTAGTTCTGGCCCAATTCTCTAATCTGTTATGGTCATTTTGAATTCTGATCCTATCCTCTGGGTTAGTGTCATCTACAAATTTGGTAAGCATTCCCTCTATTCCTTCAACCAAGTCACTGATAAACATATTGAATAGCACTGAGCCAAGGACAGAACCCATGACTTCTTTTTGAGACACTCAAGTTGACATTTAGTGATCTCAACTTTCCTTTCTAAGTGCTTACAGACTGTCTGTTTAATGATCTGCTCTAGAATCTTTCCTGGTATTGATGTTAGGCTGACTAGGCAGTAATTTTGGGGGTCCTCTCCCCACCCCCTGTCCCTTTTGAAGATGGGGACAACATTTGCATTCCTCCAGTCTCCAGGAATTGTCAAAGATTACTGACAATGGTTCTGAGATTACTTGTGCTCATTCTTTTAATACTCTTGGATGTAATTCATCCGGTCCTGGAGACTTGAATTCATTTAGAGTAGCCAGGTATTCCTGTAGTACCTGTTTACCTATTCTGTGCAGAGAAAAGTAATTATCTCAAGTTCTGGGAAGAAGCAAAGCTGGAACAAATCAAGCTAAACACAGATAATAGACATAGGTCACAAAAGTAGTTGACTTTCAGGGATGAAGTCTTTTAATGTTCCAAATAACAGTTTGTTAGGGATCCAAATGGTATTACCTCGTTCACATGGAACACAAGGACTTCCCCAAGCAGCACCAAGTGAAGAACAGCACTGAGATTTCAAAGTTGCCCCATTGATATTTATTTCACATCTCCCATTCACACTTGTCTGCCAGCAAGTGCCTTTAACAGTCTCTGTTAAGGTAACAACAAAATGATGTTTTCAGATAGCCATGTATTATAATTAATTATAGATCATTAAAGAATAACAGGTTTATTACAATAGAAGTTTTTATGGACTACAGTTCTCTTCATCAAATACAAATCACATCTGATGAAGTGGTCTGCAGTCCATGAAAGATTGTGCCATAATAAATGTGTTAATCTTTAATGTTTTCAAGATGAATGGTAGTTCAATTATCTTCATAAGAAAAATCCCAGTGGAGTGTGGCATTATGGTAGTCATCAGAAACATTCAGTCTCTCGGCTTCCTATTTATTTTTTACAAAGTAAAATGCCTCTTATCAACTTTTCTCCCTTGTCATTCTCCTCTTAGGCCCAAAACAGAAAGGCCAAAAGTACCGCCTTTGGGATGATCTGGGGCATAGCGTTCAGATGACGTACACCCCTGGATTGGGCCAAAACCATGTTCCTTGCTGGTGGTCCATTGCCGGCTGTGGCGGCAGCTGGTCTTGGGGCCATGGCATCTGGTTGCCACAGTCCCACGCTGTTCAGGGCATGTTCTCAGTTGCAGTGGCTAGAGGCTGCACCAAGCCTCCTTCTTTTCAAGGCTCAAGTTCAAAAATCAACAATGCTTGCCAAATTATGACAGGAGTTATGTTTTGTTGAAGAATTCAAACATAACTAGGATTACAAGATAGGCTGTTTGCAACATATCACCTGAAAAATTGTAAGCAATGTCACTTGGTCACCTTGGTGGGTTACTTACACAGGGAACAGGACAAGGGAAGTGTGTTGGTTGGCTTTGATGGATGTCTCAGCAGTTACTATCAACCAAGGTATCCTTAAGATATCTCTCTGGGATGAGGCTTGTAGGTTACTGTTCTACAGTGGCTCTGTTCTTTCATGGAGGAGTGCTCTCAGAGGGTTGTGCTGGCAGAATTCATGTTTAGCTTCCTGGCTATTGGCTTATGAAGTCCCTCAGGGTTCAGTCCTATCCCCTATGCTATTTAACATCTATATGAAACTGCTGGAAGAGGTTGTCTGGCATTCTGGGGTCAGATATCACCAGTATGCTGATGATACCTACCTCTATTACTCCTTTCCACCCAATTCTAAGAATGATGTTCCTGTACTAAACCAGTGCCAGGCAGCTGTGATGGACTGGATGGGGGAAAATAAATATAAACTTAATCCAGACAAAACGGAGGTGTTCCTGGTCAGTTGAAAGACAGATCTGGGAATAGGAATTCAGCCTATGATACAAGGGGTTATGTTCTCCCTGAAACAAAGGCTCACAGTTTGGGAGTACTCCTGGATTCATCTCTGAGCCTGGAGGCCCAGGTTTCAGCAGTGACCAAGAGTGTTTTTCACTAGTTTGTCAACTATTCCCATTCCTGGAGAAGTCAGATCTGGCCATGATTTTACATGCCTTGGTTACACCTTGCTTGGATTACTGTGATGCCCTCTATGTAGGGCTGCCTTTGAAAAGAGATCAGAAACTTCAGTTGGTCCAAAAAGCTGAAATCAGGTTGTTAACTGGGGCTGTCTACAGAGAGCACACAACTCCCTTGTTGCAACAGCTCCATTGGCTGTAGGTCCATTTCTGAGCACAATTCAAAGTGATGGTTTTGATCTATAAAGCCATATACAACTTAGGTCCAGGCTATTTGAAGGACCATGTCTCCCTATATGAGCCCATTAGGGTTTTAAGATCATTTTAAGATCTTGATTCACTGCAATAATATCCCTGTAGTTTTAAAAACACTTTTTAATATGACCAGTGACAAAGGAATACAATTATTAAAATATTCTCCTAATTATATTTAAGATAATATTTTAGAGTTACCCTTACAAATCACCTGGTAACAGAATATGGTACTTGTATGAAAATTACAGTTGGCCCTCCACTTTTGCAGGGGTTGGGGGCAAAAGACCCTGTGAAAGTGGGGAAATGTGAATAAGTGGGTGACTGTGCATGCCCTTCGCTCTTCCCTCCCATGCTTTAACTGGCCCAAGAGGAAAAGCCCAGGAGGGAAGAGGAGGAAAAGCGCATGCATGCGCACAAGGAAAAACGTGAATAACTGAATCCGCGAATGTTGAACTTGTGAAAATGGAAGGCTGGCTGTATATCAAAGCCATCTCCAGACAATGAACATGGCTTGAAAAAGAACACTATTCAGAAGAATACCTTACCAATGCAGACAGTTTTTGTTGCGTCCAAAGAACTTTCAGGGGAGCATTCACAGACAAAAGAGCCAGGGGTGTTTTTGCACACTCCATTAACACAGGGGCTGGATTCACACTCATCAATATCTAGAAGAGAAACAGTGAAAATTAACAACCAAAAGAGTTGGTTAAGGTTCTGCCTGGTTATCTAGAATTGAAATGATTATGATGTGCAGACTATGGAGATTATCACATGGGAGCAAAGCATCCTCCTCCCATGCTTAAACGGCATTAATTGTGCAATCGGAGGAAAATTATCACACCCCTGTGCACTTATCCCATTCTTGGACCTGTCATGGGGTAAATTTCCAAAGATAGAAAATTAATCCACATATGAGATGATCCAATAATAATGTCAGTGACAGGATCATTAAGTCCTAAACAAGTGCACTGGAAATTACTTTTTACATCTGCAGTATTGCAGGATTGCCAGGTCATTCATGGGTGTCCCCAATAAATGAAAAGGTACAGATGGGAAACAGAGCTGCTATGGGTGGGAAGTGGTGTCATACAACCAGTATTGCAGAAGCTGCTTCCTTCCCAGGGTTTAAAAGCCACGTGTAGTAATTCTCCTCAAAGCATTTTATTTCAATTAATTCTTGAATTAATGCAAGGTTAACCATTACTATTCTCATTTAAAACAAGGTAACCAGTGCTGAATGAAAGCAGTGAACTGATTGCAGCCCACTAAGGCCATAGCTCTTCTGGCATTTGACCTCAGATCTTAATATTCTCTTTTATTGACTTTCAGAAAAGTTCTTTGTTGCTTTGCCAACACTAGAAGAAAAAAAGAAAATCTTTTTCTCAGAATATAGAATTCCCACCTAGAATTTTATTTGGGAATACTAAACATACATAATCATATCAATCATAGCACACATGTTTTTTTAACTTATAACATGTCAAACATATACTGCATTTTTACAACTACACTGTAAAAATAATGCAGTTTAACACTACTTTATGTGTTGTAGCTCTATCCTATGGAATTCTGGAATTTGCAGTGTTACAAGGTCTTTAGCCTTCTTTGCCAAAGAGTGCTTGTGCCTCACAAAGCTATAAATCCTGGGATTCTGTAGGATGTGCCATGGCAGTTAAAGTGGTGCCAAACTGCATTACAGTGTAGATGCACCCAAAACTGACAATGTCACTCATCTTTCTGTTCCCAGGAAAAAATGACCCCTTTGTTTGGAGAGGAAACTCAGACTATCAAGGCATCCTTATAAAAATAAAACAGTTCCAGTCTGCCTAAAATGGAATTTATCCCAAAAGATGGAAAATTAATCCACATATGGTCCAATAATAACATCAGTGATAGGATCATTAAAAAAGAAAGTCCTAAACAGATCAGGCATTTAGAATATCTGTAATGAAAACTGATGTCTTAAATTACCTTCACATGTCTGTAGATCAGGTTTGTATACAAATCCCTTGGGGCAGGTACAGGTGAAACTTCCAGGGGTGTTCCTGCATTGTCCATTGTCACAGAGCAATGTGTTCAAGGCACATTCATCAATGTCTACAAAAATAATCAGTAGTGTCATCAGATTTATTATTTAGTGTCTAAAGATTTTAATCTCATGAGAAGCCATAAAAGCAACCATTTTTAAAAAACAGATAAGTTTCACTGATTTGGATGTCCCTCTCTGTGTTGTATAATAAATGATACAGTTTAAAATCAAATATGAAGTCACCGAAGAAAGAACAAATATTGGGGTATTTAGGGGTTTATAGCACACCTTCCCAAACATCCTGTCTCTGGCAGGGAAATTTATATTTTCTTGTGACCCAAAAGAAACAAGTTGTGTGCAGTCAAAAAGAGACTAAACACTCCCTACATTTTTTTCTGATCCAGTCACGCTGTCTAATGTGACAATGATGAGATGCAATCCCTGGGACAGCTGGACGCTGGAATGTTGTCTTCCCAAGGCCTCTGATGCAGAATTCTCCCTTTCCCATATCAAGATTTACAACGCTTGAAGTCTGCATGTGTTGAGGCCAGAAGCGGGGGAAATGACAGTTTTTAAGGAAGGAGGATAGTTTTACAATGGGAGAGAAAAGGAGAAAGAGGATGCTTACACTGTATTCTGCCATGGATGTGTTATGTCAGTAATGGACTGGATGGGGGTGAACAAAGTGAACCTTAGTCCAGATGAGTTGCTCCTAGTCTGTCAAAAGACAGATCAAAGAATAGTGACAAAGCCTGTTCTGGATGAAATTACATTCTGGCTGAAATCTCAGCTTCTTACCCTGGACATTCTTCTAGACTCAGGTCTGAGCCTTGATGCCCATGTTTCAGCAGTGGACAGGAGAGCATTTGCACAGTTAAAGCAAGTGTGACAGTTGCACCCATTTCTGTATATGTCAAATCTGGCTTCAGTGACACATTCCTTGTTTACATCTTGGTACCTGCTCCTGGGCTGTGCAGCTCTCTGTCATGGGAGACGAGACTAGGTCCCTCCCTACTCCCTTTCTGCCAGTAGGTAAAATACTTTATATTCTGCCAGTCAGGAGTGCTTGCTATCAGCTCCGGCTGATACGCCAGCTGCATCCTTTCATGGAACAGAGGGACCTAAAAACTGTAGTGCATGCACTGGTAACCCCAAATATATGGCGGCCAGAGTAATCTGATACTTCTTTGTCCCCTCTCAGGAGGTCTCTGTGTCCTCTTCAATATCCCTTCTAACTGAACTAACTCAGTCTCAAATGGGCAATCAAGGGTAATCTTGTAAGCATGCCTTTTGTAATGTTCACGGCCCTTGATTGCCCATTTGAGGTTCTGTGTTTGTGGAACAATCTTCCTTTGCACCTCCAGCTGGAGGAGGATCTTACTCATTTTCCTAAAGAGTTAAAGACCTTCCTCTTGGATTCACCCTTAAGTTGTTGAGCATGCCTATGGTGGGCCAGATGGATAGCAATTGATGGAAATTTTGTTTTTAGCATTTCATTTTAGTATTTTAACATTTTCTAGAGTTGTGTTTTATTGTTCATTTTTGATTGTATATGTTCTGATGTACTGCCCTTTGGTGAAAAGGATGTTAATAATAATAACAATACCACATAGGATTTTCCTATACTTATTAAGTGAACCAATAATGCCAATGAGCAACTTAGCAAGGTGCTCATTCAAGCAAAGTAAGTACAATAAGCCACTGCAGGAATGACACAGTGAGTAATGTAATTAAGTCCTTTTTAAAATGATGTCAAAAAGTCGCCAGTGTACACAGAAACAAATACTCAACTGCATCTTTTATCCATTTAATTGCCATCTAAAACCAGTGTAACTGGCAGAGAAGACAGAATAGATTATATAAGGCAAAAATGCAGATCTTGCAGAAGTGTAGGTAGACCAGTAGTCCATTTTGGAGGAGTATTGGAATAACGTCACAAAATATTGAATAATCACAGGACTGGAAAGTCTGTAAGTTTATAGATCCAACACATTATTCAAAGTTAAAACATGCCAGCCTGCATCTCCACCCAAGGTCAGTAGATGCAATGCAGATTGCAATGTGGCGACTGCAAACTATCAGGTGTATTGCAGAAAAACGCTTGTATATACAAAAAGCCAAAGGAGACTTAAGTAAGAAGCCATGCCACAGAGGAAAGCAGAAACCCTCACAATTTATCTAACCTATTTTACCAGCGCTAGGGGAATTCCCTTCCAAATAGAGTGATCAAATTAGAATTTGGCAGCCTGGTGGTTGGAAGGGAGGAGGGTAGACAGGAAAACAAAGATGGGAAGGAAACTTAAAGGTCAGGAGGAAACAAGACAGACAAATCAGAAACATGAACTGGCACTAATATAAAACAATAAGGCACCATCTGGGAATGTGTTAAGATAGGAATACGGAAAACTTCATACCTAAGCAGTTTTTCCCAGTTGAATCCACTTCATACCCAAAATTACAGATGCACTTGTATGTTCCACGCAGATTTTCACAGATTCCATTTGGACAAATGTCAGGATCCAGAGCACATTCATTGATATCTACAGAAAACAGTGAGGGTCACTATTACTTTTTGATCCCTTCATAACAATCACTGAACTAATTTAGACAAAACGTTCCTCAAAAGTATCTCTTGCAATCCAAATACAGTCTGCTTTTGCTTGTTTTGCATGAAACGATTATATATGCTTACCAGTTCCAGTTGCTGTTATGCCTGGACCACTGCTACAAAGACCATGATATTCATCTGAGGAGGAAAATGAAAGCAAATCATGCATCTTTAATGAGGTCAATTCTTTCAGAACAAACTCTGCATTTTTCCCACTTATAAAACTTGACACTCAGGCCAGTTCTGGACCAAACCACTGCATCAAACCTTTCTGACAACATTCTTGATGCTTGTATTCCAGTATAAGTATAGCTACCTAAGGATCTAGCATAGCTCTGCACTGGCCTACATTTCAGAACTGTTGTAAAACTAATCAAGATATGGTATGTGAAATCCTCTGAAAACTCACAATCTGAAGAGAGTTGTAGACACTAAATCATATTTAGATTTTAACTATATCTAAGCAGTAATTAAAGAATACAGATCATGTTATAGTTGTTCAAGTAACAGGTTTGTTTATTGTTATGTGCTTTTAAGTCATGCCTGACTTAGGGCAAATGCACCATGGGGTTTTCTTGACAAGATTTGTTCAGAGTGCCTTTGCCTTTGCCTTCCTCCGAGGCGGAGAGAGTTTGAGTTGTCAAAGGTCACCCAGTCGGTTTCCATGGCTGAGCAGGGATTCAAATTCTGGTCTCCAAAGTCATAGTCTCACTACACCATGCTGACTTTCTAGCCAGGCTGTTAACTTGGGCAGGTTACAGGGACCACAAATGGCTCAGGTCCACACTTACAGTTACGCATACCAAAACTGCAAACTTATGCACACTTACTCAGCAATAAACTCCATTTAACTGAGTGAGACTTATTACCAAAACCACTTAGAACTCCACTGTTCAGCTTTTATTTTATTTCTATTGCAAATTCAACCCATACATGCAGTTTTACCCACTCCTGATTTCAGCCTCTTCCAGTTTCTAAACCTGTCTTGTGACTTTAAGAGTGGAGAATTTATGGAGGGGAAAGCAAGTCCACAAGTAAGTGGACAGGATAAATTAGCATGGAGGTGATAAAAGGAATAATGCTGGAATTGCTTTTATCAAGTTTGATAAAACGACACATCATCTGAGAAATATTTAGCATGTATGAAGACAATTTAAAACTGGAACTTTTAGAATGAGGAAGATGGATTCTCAATAAAACATCTTGACTAAGCAAAAGCATTTGAGAGCTTCATGCCCAAATTATATATGTTCCTTGAAAAAAAAAGTTAGTTTTCAAGCCAGCCACCCCCGAAACCCCAAATCAATAACTGAGAGTTGGAGAGCTGTCCTATATTTTACCCTCCATGAGCTGGCATCTTTAACAATAGGAGAGGTGTGCAAAACAGCC
This sequence comes from Sceloporus undulatus, assembly GCF_019175285.1. Classification (NCBI taxonomy): domain Eukaryota; kingdom Metazoa; phylum Chordata; class Lepidosauria; order Squamata; family Phrynosomatidae; genus Sceloporus; species Sceloporus undulatus. The sequence goes on from NC_056527.1 coordinate 159,476,663, forward strand.
CAGAAGAAATTGCTTCCACATGTGTAAATGTTCTGTTAAATTAATTCAAATACAAAACAGAAGTTAATGGCACGGAGCCATCTACATATACAAAACGTTTCAGCTCTACTGTGTAGTTACAAGGAGAGAGCTGATAGCAACAGACAGTACTGGAAAGGTCTTTCCCTGCTCTAATAACTTTCCGTTGCTTTTGCTGCTAGTTGAACTAACGTGGCATCGAGTAAAAACAGTGAACAACAATTCCTCTTTAAACCCAGCACATCATCTAAAGCCATCTTAATTTGCTTCAAGTGATCTTCATCCTCTGTCTCTTTCTCAAACTGCCAATTAAAATAAAGGTTTAAAATGTACAGGCTTTTCAAGGTACCTTTCTCCTTAAAAACACTCAGCCAATTTCAAGGCTAGACATTCCAGAATATTGTTTTTCTGAGAGATTTGGCCGAGAGACTCGACTAGTGTTTTTTCAAAGGGGAAAAAAAACGCAATCTGAACCAAATTTCCTTTTTGTCTTGCAAAAATAAGTTAGCCACCAGTAATTTGCAAGCATAAACTAGAATTATGCTAATTAACTGACTTATTTCATGTCCCTAAAATATACTTTCATGTTTTTGCTTCCCCCCCTTTTTTTTTTCTTCCCATTTTTCCCTTTGCTTTTGCTTCCCATTTGCTTCCCCTTCGTTTGTTATCTTTCACATGTCATTATAGAATGAATATTCCTCAGGGCAGGGACCTAGGACATTACTGTTATGTATTTATTTGTTAATGTTTCTTTCCTATCTTACTTCTGATGAGCTCAAGGCAGTACATATACCTCTGTTCATCCCTTATTTATCCTCAAAACAACACTACGAAGAAAGGATCTGAGACATAATGATTGTCCAGTTAGTTTCATGGCTTAGTGGGCATTAGAATCTGAATCCAAGCAAATCCAATACTCTGTCCATTACACTGCACCCCATCTCACCACACCACACTGTTGAAAATTAATGATACTATTCCATTATAGATAAATCACACTGTACCTGAGCTTTGTGCAGGACAAGGCTGGCACGGTTCCCCAAAGGCATAGTCAGTGCTGGCACAACAACATTCTGATTTAGTAACTGCTCCAGATAATGGTTTAACACATTGACCTCTTCTGTATTCACCATAACATGTGCTCCGCATGTGCGTGTCTAAATGAAAAGGGAAGAAAGTCACCAGTTAGATAGCTGTTAGAAGCATTCAACAGACACAAGACCTGGTAAAACACTCTCAGCAACACTATACAGCCAGTAGAGGCAGCTTTCCTTATGCACTCAATGCTGTAAAAAAATGCAAATAAAAGGGAGTCAGGGGCTGAAGAGATCGCCCCTTTCAGCACCGATTGGGGCCATGGCAACTACATGCCATGGCGCCGATCTGGCCTTTCTGCAGTGCAAAAAGGAGCTGAAAAAAGCGGCTCCTTTTTGCACCATGGAAAGGGCGTCATAGCCGCTGGCATTGTGGCTGTTTGGTGCTCCTTTGCATCATCCGGGGCCAAATATAGATATTTGGAATAGGTTGTTGATTCATATGTAACTTTGGTTCCTTCCTTATATGGTATATATAATATATGGACTATATAATAATATATGTAGACCATATTCCATAGAGTCTGGAATTAACATACATGTTCAGCTGGAGAATCTGAAAATCAACCCTGGCAAGTCATTTAATTCCTTACTATTTCTTAGAGACCTTATCTGAGATGTTCCTTCAAAGACAAGTGTTGGCCTATCTAGTATGGTCCTGAAGAAGCAGAAGTGATGCTTTTCAGTGCTACTTCCTCTTTGCTCAGGAGGTTCCTTCATGCCCCCTTTTTATAAAGGATTCATCCTATTCCATGCTATGGGCATCCTGAATTATGCTTAAGATTGACCCTAGGAACAATAAAGATCAACCCTTGGCACTATTTTGACCCTGTTCAGACCTGAGAAGTGCATTCCTGGGACTCCTTCTTTCAGTTCTGGGATTCCTTTCTCAGAGAGGCTCAGCAAAGCAGGGTTCTAGTTTATGTGCTACCTGGGAGGACTTATGGGTTACAGAAAGCTGGTATATATTAAATCTCTTAAATGTTGTAACTGTGAGAACAGCGAATTCATCTTACCAACACACACGCGTCCGTCCAGTCCCACAGCAAGGCCTGGGAAACATTCGCACCTGAAGGAGCCATCGGTATTCACACAGCGCCCATTCATACAGATTCCAGGTGTCTCACACTCATCGATATCTGCCAAAAAACAGAATAGGTTTCATTAAATAATTTTTTTAATCATTTATTTGAACAGAGATGTACATATTCCATATAGTTTTATTCATCAAATACCCATGTAAAGGAGAGAGAGGAATCCAATTCCAATGAATTGTTACTTAGCAAAAGTAATTTAAAACAACATTAGCTCATCCCATGAAATGTGCAGGACAAAAGCATAATTCAAAAGAAAATGTCCCTTAGACTGAGTGGGATAACTATGTCCTTAGAATTGGATCTTCTTACTGTGCAACAGATACATTTTAATACAATCCCTGGAGGGCAGTAATCCAAAAATCAAATGATGCATGTGCAATAATGTTATAGGAGGAATGAAGGGAGGGAGGGAAGAAGGGATAAAAAGCATTTGTATAATGTTTCACAGAATCTCGTCTTCTGCCAAGTCTCTCAGAGGCCCGGTTCTCACACAACTGGGCAGGCAATCTGAAGAAGCTGCCTGACAGACAACACACATCAGAGATCCAAAGAAAAGGTCAACAGTCTAGAAGGCACCAGAGAACACTTCACAGAGGGTCCCAGGTAGGCTGTGCAGCCTTCTTAGCAACCCTTTATGGCTCTTAATAGTCTTCAAGCTATATCTTATTAGGATCAGTCAGCTTCACCATCCCTATGAAACTACCTGATGTTGTCAAAATAGCACATGACTTTCCAGGTGTTTATTGCCTTAATCAGGGGTGGGCCAAACGTGGACTCCAAGAGCATTTTTGTGACCCGCCAAAGGCCTCCGGTTCTCCACGTGCCCTTTGGAGAATTAAGGGTCTTTAAAAAAAACAAAATCAAAAACAGGAAATGAACATGAAATGACTTCTGATAATTTCCTATTATTAAATAGGTTTCAGCTGGGCTTAAAAACATAGCTAAAATGCCCCTACACCTACTAGAGAGCATTTGGGGGCCAAAAAAGCAAATCATGTCCTTCAATATGTACAGTACTCTAAAACTACGTGAGATCAACCAGCCCATGAATTTGTATGTTGAATTTCCAAACTTTCTGTTGTTAAATGAACTGTGTCTCAGCAGGAAGCAGAGGCATTTTTTCCCTGATATGGTTATAATGCTTATCCCTTACCCTCCCCGCCAAAAAACCCGGCAGATTAAAGGACCGAATACATTTAAAATATTGTGTGGGAGGATGTGTAACATTTAACAATGTAATCACTTCATAACAGTGTTCCTTAATATACACAATGAGCAGCGTCTGTGACCTTTTCTTCGTTTCCCCCCCCCCCCCCCACCTTAAAAGGGTAAATGAAGAGCAAAACACCTCCGTGTTTTACTTAGCTTATGTTGCTTGGCATAAAATATAATTATCGTAGTCCTGGCACTGGTTTTCTAGTTACCGGTATGTTTTAAAATAAATACTATTGTAAGTATATATTTATGGTACATGAGCATCCAGTCATCAGAAAGGTAAAGAAATGGCTAGGCCTGTCCGCATCTTTCAAAGCAATTTAATAATAATAATAATAATAATAATAATAATAATAATAATAAAAAATAAGGGACTAAACAGAGGTAAAAGAATCAAGACTGCTTGTGGTGGTACAAAAAAATCTTTCTAAGGTACTGAAATCAAATTAGGTCCACAAGTCTCTAGAGATGAAATTATCAGTCTTAGGGGCCCAACAGACTGCCCCGAAGAGGCAGTGCAATGCCGCCCCTTTCCCAGCCAGATTGAGATCGTGGCAACTGCACACCATGGCTCCAATCTGGTCTTTCCAGGGTGCAAAAAGGAGCCACAAAAAAGGCTCCTTTTTGCACCCTGGAAAAGGTGCCATAGCCGTGCTGCTGCGGCTTGGCACTACTCCTTCGGTGCTGCGTCATATGGATGCAGCACAGAGGAGCACCATGGGTATGTGTCATCTGGATGTGCTGCTCCAACTCCACCCCCAGACCAGCCTTAATAGTGGGTTTGAAGAGGGCCTCAGTGCTGGTACACAACAGGCTGTGGAAGTCAGACCTGACTGATCCTGATTCAGAACCTGGAAAAGTTACTTTTCCAAATTCTGTGCAGAAGCTCAGACTAGAATACATTTATACACTTTCCACTTCGAGAACACAACTTTGTACAAGTGTTGAAAGGTGTAAGAAAGGAGGAACATTATAAACTCAGTTCCAGCTTTCAACAGGAATTGTTAGCTGAGCAGCTTGTCACTTTGGAAATTTTTCAAAATACTTTACATTCAGTGCACTCAAGTCATGTTTCACTGATGCTATGCACACCTTTTGGAAGGATACTTGGGCCTGTTACAGACTGCCAAAATAAAGCTGCTTCAGGTCTCTTTGGAGGTATGCTGTTTAAATGATGCATGCATCCTAAGAATCCGGAAGCTGCACCAAAGCTGCACTCCAGTGCTTAGGAATGGAGTGTGGCTTTGGCGCGACCTCTGGACTCTTAGGACCCATGCATCATTTAAATAGCATATCTCTAAAGAGACCCGAAGCAGCTTTATTTTGGCAGTCTGTAACAGGCCTTACTCACACTTGGCCCTAAGGCCCAGTACTAACACCGGAGATTCTGTTTGGATGATTGAGTCTGTGGATAAGGAATCTGTGGATATGGACGGCCAACTTATAGCTAGAAAAGAGGCTGTGAAACCAGGGAAAATGAGTTGATTCTTGCAGCAAATTCTTTAATCATGCAATCATCTTTTTTTTTTAACCTTTCATTTTTTGCATTCTACAAAGTGGAATTTTGCCTTATCATAAGGGTACACATTTGTCTCTCTGCCCACCTTCCAAATAGATTGGACTTTTGAGACTATTTCTGTTTATTTAGTGCAGCTTTATTACATATGGCAATATCTGAATTGTTTCCTATAGCAAAATTCCCTATTTCTGGAAAGCCCTACATAAAGAAAAAGGTCCTAGATTCATCTTCTTGTTAATAGTTTTATAAGTGTGAAGTGCAGAGCTTGATTACTGCTTTTAAAAAATAGTTATTTTGCTTATTATTGTGCTCATCTAAGAGGTCAGCCAGAGAGTTAGTGTGGAGTAGTGGTTTGAGCACTGAGCAAGGTTCAAATCCCCACTTGGCCTTGGAACCCCACTGAGTGAACTTGGCCAAGTCACACTCTGTCAGCCTCAGAGGACGGCAATGGCAATCCCTCTGTCAAGAAACCTGCCAAGAAAATCCCGTGATAAGTGTCACCTTAGCATTGCCATAAGCCATAAATGACTTGAAGGCACAACAAAAACAAGAGCTCAGCACACAGACCTGCCAAAGAACCTGTTCCTATCCTACTAAGAAGTACTGAATTACAGCCATGGCCATTAAAGGTGTCCCAAAAGGTAACTCCACACCAGTTTTTACAACAGCAACTAATTAGTTAGCAAAGTAACTCATTAGAAAAGGAGTCATTCATTTTTCTGGTGAAGAGTAAGTAATAAGAAGCCAGTTGTCTGCCATCTTTGGCAATGAGTTAAGGCTATTGCTCAGATGTTTCTTTTTTTCAACAGAAAAGGCTGTCAATCATTAACATGATTTTTGTGGTGGCTGAGTAACTTCAAAAGAAGGAGACCAATTTTAGTCTGGTTTCAGAAAAAGGTCCGGTTTCAGACCTGGTTTAGTCTGGTTTCAACACTGAAACAGACATAGTCTTATTAATTATTATTATTATTATTATACTCCATCAGAAGGAAGGGGGAGCTACTCATCTTCCTGGATATCTGAACGGCTTTTGATACCACTGAACACAGTGTCGTACTGGACTGGCTCTGTGGGATGGGAGTAGGAGGCACTGTTCTACATTGGTGCCACTAATATCTGGAAGGTGAGTTCGAGAGAGTAGCACTGGGGGATTCCTGTTCAGTCTCATGGTGATTAAGCTGGGGGGTGCCACAGGGTTCCATCTGATCTCTTACACGGTTCAGTATCTTGATGAAACTGCTGATGGGGTTTGGAGTGGGATGCCATCAGTATGCTGATGACACTTAGCTCTGCTTCTCCATCAGAGTCAACTAGGACTGTACAGGTGCTGGACCAGTGCCTAAATAATGTAATGGGCTGGATGAGAGCCAAAAAACTGAAGCTGAAAACAGAGGCTCTGTGGATTGGTGGTTCTCAGGTCTGGGAATTGGGTAAACAGCCTGTTCTGGATGGGGCTGCATTCTCCTAAAGGAGCAGGTACTTAGCTTAGGAGTGCATCTAGATCCATCCTTGTCACTGGAGGATCAAGTGGACTATGTGGCTGGTGCACCAGCTATGGCCTTTTCTGGAGATAACATAACCACAGTAGCTCACACACTGTTAACACTGTTAAAAAAGGTGAGAGTCATTACATGTGTGCTAGACTCTTGTCCTTCCCAAACAGTCCAGGAGAGATTGGCTGAGTGGATGAAGGGAATAGTCAGTGCCTCCCAAAAACATGGCAGCATTCCAATTTGCAAAAAAAAAAGGCAGTTGTGAGACTTTCATTGGAAAAACCATATCTTGATATAAGGCAGGCATAAATATTTTAATAAATAATAAAAGAAATAAAGAAATAACAAAAGAAAAAGGAAATTTGCAGGTATATCATTAGTACATAAAACCTTTGTATTCACGGGAAGCAATGATGGGAAAGAAGAGAAAGCAGAAGAGGATCAAGATAATATACACATGGCATTCCCCCCACCCCCATCACTGTTTAGACTGGGTAATTAAACACAAGGAAATGTTCTGTGGAAAAATAGGAATGCTTTCCCAGGTGATCCTGAATACCAACAGAGATAACAATCTTAGCACCATACACTTCGTCACATAAATATAATGTACTGTAACATTTGCAGTTGGGTCTCACCTCTGCAGTAACGTCCATCTGAAGCTAGCTGAAAACCAGGTTTGCAAATACACTTAAAACTTCCATCTTCATTGATGCACATGCCATTGAGACACATATTCCGTATGCTGCATTCATCCATATCTACAAAATTTTGCACAAAGACAAAGACATCCATTAGGAAGATATGCCACAAAATTATTCAGATAATCTCCTCTGCCCTGGAGTTGAAGGATGCTCCTGTATTTTATTTTAATAACTATACAGCAAGAAGGGTTTTATATTGAGTGCGACCTTTGCTGTCACTGGAAATGTCATATCAATCATTGTCTTGCAAAGAGAAAGCTTCTTTGGATTAAGAGTTGGCTGCAATTAACCACTTGTTAAGAGTAATGTTTATCCTTTTAATAGACAAACTTCATGTTACACAGAGAGATCCAAAACAGAGCTATTGTTATTGTTCATTGGCTGCAGCAATGAAAATGGGAAACAGGCTGTTACAATGGGGTGGAGGCGACACCTTCAATATTATCCCTGAGCTGCTGTTGGTAACTTATCTGTCCTGCTACAGTTTCTCCATGGGACAGTAGGAAGTTCCTTTATTGTATCAGTACAACCAACCTTCCAATTTAGACCAGGAAAAACGTGGCTGGGTTTTAAAAGCTTTACACCAATTTCTTAGCATAGGGCCTCTCACTGTACTTAGCACCAAAAGCAGTTGAAAGATTTATCACAGACAGTCATAATGTATAGTTTGGCCTTAAGCCTCAGTTTATTCAAACTAAACTTCAATCTACTGGATATTTTCAGCTTGCCAGTGCATCAGGCAGTGTCATCTATTATTTTAAAAGGTGGAGGAGGGCGGTGGGGGATAACGTAACAGCATTTATTTCTCTGTTGGGTAACCTATCTATGGAGTTTATCACACAGGGAAAAACTGGAAGGTTAAAATGGTAAGAACTTGCGACTAACTCACAATTGTGCAAAAGGTTTTCACACGCAAGGTGCTGTTATCACGTGCAGAATCCAAGATTAACCTGCACTTGCACGCAAATGTGGGATTGGTTTTCACACTGCAGGACCAAATGTGCTTTCATCCTGATAACGATTAAAGCATGTGCATCCCGCAAAAGCAAACAAATACGCAAATGATTTTCACACATAGACTGGGACAAGGGCAGAGAGAGAGAGGAGAGTGAATGAATGAATGGTAACTGCTCTTACCATTCACTCTTCCTTCCTTCTTACTCCACCCCCTCCATATGCTTCCCCTCCCTCATTGCCTTCTCTTGCTTTTTGCATTTGGCTGCTCATACAACTCAATCTTTTTCTCCCAGAGCAAGGATTCAATGCTTCCATCCCAATCTGAGCCAGCAGCAGCAATCCCCGAACTGTCCCCTTTTTAAAGGATTTTGGACTTCAGCTCTCAGAAGCCGCAGCCATGTTGGCCAATAGTCTGGGTTTCTGGGAGCTGAAGTCCAAAAGTCTTTAAAGGGGACAGTTTGTAGATCGCTGCTGGCTCAGACCAGGAACCATTCATTCTCTCCCTCTCTTTCTGCCCTTGCATCAGCTGCTCTTTTAAGAGCCCTGTCTAGAGGAGAATACATTCACACTGAGAGAGACACAGGAGGAAAAGGCAAGCATTTTCTCTTGTATGTCTGTGTGCCTCTACCTTTGCCTGAGATGTTCCTTTAAGAGCCCTGGCTATTATCCCTAAGGAACCATGGAAAAATCTGAGAACAAGCACAAAAACAGGGAGAATACTGCAAACGGCTTTCACACCACAGCAATTGAGCAAAGAAAGCAAATTCGCAAATGAAATGGAAATGAAAACACGGTATTTTCCCGAAAATGACTATTCCCTGATTCATGTCACTTTCTGTTCAGATTCTAAGCACTTTGCATGCAGCATCATGTGAAAACCATTTGCGCAATTGTGCCTAATATGCTGGATAACCACGGGTTCTAACCCGTTTAAACTTCCAATTTTCCCTGTGTAATAAAAGCCTATGGGTGCAGCAATCAGAGGAGGGAAGCTGTCATAAAATAGAAAACAAAAGAGAGAACTGATAAGCACATGTACAAAGCAAAAGCAAAAGAAGAGACAATGTTCCATGTGCTGATAGATGGTTACTTGTTTTATTTCTTATTCATTTTAAATGCCCAACTGTTTTGGTCTCTATCAAAGTTGGTCTTCTTCAGGGGCTACACTAGAAACAGACATTTCTGGAGTTGTAGAAGACACACTTTAAAGAACTGGAGCATCCATTGCAAAGAGCCCCAGGATCATCCGTTGCAACACTATGTATGTCCTTTGAAGAAACTTGTTAAGGAACCATACTTAATTCAGTAAGTTAATATCTAAATATAGACTGAACTCAACAGGAAGCTAGTTGAGGCCAACAAAATGAAATGCAGATAAATTATAACTAGCCTAAAATTCAGTGATCTAATCCGAATGCTGAGAGGTCCACTCAAGGGCATCACTAGAGGGATGTGGGTCACATCAGGTGGCACTCTAAAGGAGAGGGAGACACCACTGTTCCCCACACATCTGCCTTTTGGCAAAAATAGGCTGTGGCATTTGTCTGTGTCCCTTTAAAACATTGGAGATGGACTAGGGCAAGGCTCAGTGGGAGGAAAAAAGAGAGACCTCAGGTTTATAGGTTTTTTTTTTTAAATTAAATTTAATTTTTTAAATATATATATACGTATATTCTTTTGACATTTTCTTTAAAAACAGCACAACTTACCAAATTTTCACTGTAACCACATGAAACTATGTGCAGGTTAAAACATTTAAGCTGTATGTATGATACTGCAATTTATAGGTATAATTTTAATTTTTCTAGTTGTTTATGTCACAACCATTGCCATTCCATTCAATTATATAAGGGGATTATGATGCAAGAGTAACAATAGTATAAAAAACATTAGTAAGGATTCTGATGTATGATGTGGCATGGGAGGAAGACAAGGGGGGGCTGACATCTTGAATGATTGCACCAGTTGACGCCAACCATAGTGATGCCATAAAATGGCTTTTAAGAGCTTAATATAAGTACAAAGAAGGGCAAGAAAGATGGATGGCTTCTAACAGTAGCAGTCAGACGTATGACCTCAGTGTTCAGAGGCAGTGTATTCCCTTGCTGGGGATTCTGAAATAGGTGATAGTTATCAAGATGCCCTGCTATGGATGGCTGAATATTATACCAACTTTGTTATCAAGGAGCAGGTCAACCCAGGAAGGCCAGTAGAACCTTCCCAAAAGATTTTCAGTTTGGCCTTCTTCATGTTTACTTAGAAGTAATTACCACTGAATTCAACAGAGCTTATTCCATATGTGTTTGCATGGGATTGGAGCCCATCTTTCTATTAGTTTAAAGTAACAAGCAGAGAAGATGCAGGATATCTACTGGCAGAAGAATTCAAATTCACAATGAAGTTTACATTTGCAGCTATGTACACTTGACACTTACTAGCTTCGTTGAAGCAATATGTAGGCATATGGCTGAGTCTGTCTATGGAAACTGAGCCATTATGGTGTAATAAAGACAATTACTTCAGAAGCTGATGCAATTCAATATGCTCACAGACATTTTGGCAGCATTCTTAATGGAATGAAAAATGTTTTAGCAGATTGTCCTCTGTATTGCACTGCTTCTTATTACTGTTAACACATGGGATTTAGTGGGAGAGTAGGGGAAAATGTTAAAAAGAAATACTATGATGGATTTCCAGATATATATCTAGGTGATATGGATACTTAGATCTCATATTTGGAAACAGCCTGAAAGTTTAACTATCCCCCATCAAAAGAGTGATGAAATATGAATTCCTGAAGAGTTTGTCTCTACTAAGGATTAATAAAAATTACAACTAGCATTTATCGCTGGATCATAATGACTTTACAACTGTATCCGGGCCTAAGATACTTCCCTTAATATTGCAGCTGTTTTGCACTGAAATTACTCTTCTAGACATGGCATGTTTACTTTTCCCTTACATTCTAAATCAGGCTCAAATAATTTATGTTTTTTTAAAAATGTGTATCTGTCCAAAATAGGAATGTTGGCATTAAATCTTTGAGCTGAATCACTGAGATAACATTCTGCCAAAAATGTTTCTATAACCAGTGCTTGAAATTCTTTTTAATGTATGAGCAGATCATTGGAAATTCTTCCAAGGACCTTGGGAAATGGAATTTAAAAAGCATCTTCTTTTTTTCTTTTTCTTTTAAAGGATAAGGGTCTGGGAGGTAAGAACACATTGATTATGTTTATACAAGTCTTTAAGGGTCAGGATATGTTGCAATAAGATCCCACCAGGCATGTTAATTACTCAGTATGAAACCCATAAGTCCAAGATGCTGCACGCAATTAGAATAACTTTATCAGGAGCAACTGCTCCCATGACAAAAAACATCCATGGCAGAACACGGCTATATATTTTGAATCCATGCTAGGATATAGTGATGTGCTATGCATCAAAGATACAGTAGGACTCAGTAACAGGCTGCACAAGATTGTTTACTTGCCATCCAAAGTACTTATGACTGCCATTATTCAAGTCCACCGAGGTCTCAGACTGGTGGCCCTAAGCACATCGTGATTTTCACTTTTGGATGATGATTTGCACCTTTGCACTCAGGTGCAAAAGGAGTGTGAGAAGACTGCTTTAGAGAACCATTCCAGTAAAAGAAACTTTCTGTGACAATAGAGCCTGAAATAGATGAGGGGAAAGCACTGCCTTCAGGCCAATCTAGGGGTATGGTGTACAGATGACACATACCCCTGGATCAGCTAGAAGCCACACTGAGGCCAGTCAACATGGCCTGAAGCTGGCCACAAAAGGAGCACAAAAAGGATGCTGCTTACTGGCAGTCCATTCCGGACTGTGGCAGCAGCCAGCATTGGGACCGCGGTGTCCAGTCACTACAGTCCCGGGCTGATCAAGGCTGGAGCTGCCTCTGGCCGCTCAAAGCTACCAGCCTCTTTAAACTAGAGAATATCACTTGATACTCTTTAACACCTATAAAAGATCCCAGGTGTGCCTAGTCCATGTGAGCAACTAGTATACCTTTTCCTATCTATCCACCACTCTCACAAGATCCAGATTAGAGAATTATTTACTGTCCATCCCTTCTGGACTCTTGTTATCTGATGTTGGAGAATGGATATAAAGGACCTTATATCCATAAGGGAGCTGAGTATGTTTAGCCTGAAGAAGAGAAGGTTAAGAGGTGATATGATAGCTTTGTTTAAATATTTGAAAAGATGTCATACTGAAGATGGAGCAAGCTTGTTTTCTACAGCTCCAGAGACTGGAACATGAAGCAATGGATTCAAGCTACAGAAAAAGAGATTCCCACCTAAACATGAGGAAGAACTTCCTGGTGGTAAGAATCATTGGACAGTGGAATAGGCTGCCTCGAAGTGTGATGGAGTCTCCTTTGAGTATGGTGTAGGTTTTTCAACAGAGGCTGGATGGCCATCTGATGGAGGCTAGGTGTATTTGATTGTGTATTCCTGCATGGCAGGGGGTGGAACTGATGGCCCCTGAAGTCTCTTCCAACTCTATGATTCTATGATTCTGTGATTCTATGACCTATTCTGAATAAATCTCACTATTAAGTTGCATTATAGACCAGTACTGAGACAGAAAACCAAGTGTACATACACACTAGCCCAAAGGCAGTTACACAAATGGAGGTGAAAGTACTTATAAGAGATCAAGACAATCCTGACCTTCACAGTTCTTTCCATCAGCTGACACATGAAAACCAGCATTGCAAACACAGTGGAAACTGCCGTCTGTGTTAATGCATCTCCCGTTGTTACATATCCGGCCATTCTGCAAGCATTCGTCAATATCTAGAAGAAAACAAAATAGAGATGTGTATCTAATACCTGTGATTATTGTTAAAAATCTAAGCAAACACAAAAACATAAAATTGTACTTTCATAACTAACAATGAATTAACAAACTTAGTGCCATGCACTTGGGGCAATCAAGGTTAATAGTCATATTCAGCTATGAAGAACACAGATACTTTGCATAAAACACCCCATTTAACTTGTGTAATTGTTTTGCATACAAAATGCTCTTCTGAGTTCCAAACATACTAGCCATGGGATTATGGGAGTTGCAGTCGAACACATATGGTGGGATCCAGGCTCTAGAACACTAATTTAAACTGTTCTTATGAGACGTATCATGGAGAAAAAGAGATACAAAGAAAGAGGTTGCCGTCTAGACTGAGTTCTGTATCTTTCTTTTTCTTTCTAACCCTTACAGTTCATTGTGGTTATTTGTATATTTCTGGCCCATCTTCTGAATAATCTGCTGCAAAATAGTTTGTCTGACTGATATTTCTTTTCATACAGCAAACAATCTAACTCCAGACTTGTGGTTTTCTTTTCAAGCTTTCTGGCAGAAGGGTGTACCATTGTTGAGCCTCTCTCTTTTACTGGCAGCAAGTAATGCTTAGACTTATTTTCTCTAGGCTTTGTTTTTTAATTCTTTGTTTCTCTTTCAGATCTCCTTAATCCTGAAGAGATTTCTAGATCTGTGCTTTTTCTCCACATGTCCTTATTATAATATTTTTAAAGTCAAACATGAGATTCCCCTAATTATAACTTCAAGCTTGACACATAAAGTCAAGACGAGTTGATAGCTGCATCCTGACTTCACTCATACTGTATGTCTGTCCTTGCTTCTCTAGCTATGTGTGCAATATAAAATAAAGCAGGATTTTCCATCCAGTATTGACTTGATCATTCCTATACAGATATATAGAGTTTGATACAGAGTTTTATTTAGTCTTGTGGTACTTTGAGATGGCCAAAGGGCTAATCAATAAATATTGATTGATTGATTGATTGATTGAATTACACTGAATGAGGGTGAATTTAAAAATTCAATATATGTAAAATGGAATTTCTTATGATGGGAGGCCAAAGAATACATGATATTATATCTGCCTTAGAAGAAACCACTCTGAAGACATTGTCTGCACTTTAGAATTGTTCCTGAACCAGGCAGTGTCTCCTACATTGTCAGATGGTATCATCAGCCCTGGTTGATGTGCCATCTATGCTCATGTGACAAGGACTTAACTACTCGACTCGACTACATTTGAGAAATAACCAATATCAATTTCACAATAGCAAGTACATTTCTATACTTAAGCACTGCCTAAGCAATTTACAATGTGTAAGCTAATTGCCCCCAACAAGCTGGGTACTTGTTTTGGCAACCTACAGAAGGATGCAAGGCTGAGTGGACCTTGGAGTCCCTGGGATCAAACTCACAATCTTATGGTTGTGAATGTCTGCAGTACTGGCATTTAACCATTGCACCACCATCGGCTTGTTTTTAATTTACAAACTAAATTCAAGACCTTAAGATTTTAACATTACACAGATTTGTTCTAGGATATTAGAGACTCTGGGGTGAAGCAGACTGGCCAAAAGGAGAAGCCACTTTAGCCACGATTGGCCTGGGGCCACGGTGATTGCATGGGACACTCTCAAAGCAGGTGCCACTATGATCTGAATGGTCCACCGGCAGGAGCAAATGTAATTGTCCAAATCATCTAAATCTCTAAACGCCACCTCTCCAAAGTAGTCGGAAGCTGCTTTACTTGGCCCATCTGTTTCAGGCCATTGTCTTCTCCTAATAATTTATATTAAAAACCAAAACCTATCACTTACGCCATACTGAGAATCCCATACCAAAGGAGAGCAATTTGTCACTTCTTAGTAGTAGAGCTGTAAATCTTTCACAATTTAGTCCTTTGAAGACAAATAGTTTCTGTAGTTTTATTCCCAGTGCAGGAGAAAACAAATATTTTGACTTGGGCTGCATCCATGTTGCAGAAAGAATTAAGTTTACAACATTTTAACTGCCATATAGCTCAATGCTGTGGAATTCTGGGAACTGTAGTTTGTTGTGGCACAAGAGCTCTCTGATGGGGAAGGCTAAATGCCTGATTAAATCCATAGCATTTTGGGAGAAGGAAAGGAGGCAAACTTGCTCAGGGTCATTTATATGAAAGCTCTAACAAAAAAAGTGTGATATGGGAAAAGGAAAGGGGAAATGTGTTTGTTAATTATAACGAACACGAATTACAGTAAGTCCGCCTATAGTCTAAAATTGTGTGTAGCTTATTACGCAATTTTAACATCTATTGGTTAGTTCCGAAAATCAAAGTCGTGTAATTTCTTAAGTCTAATGTTCTGAATCTGGAATCCTGCTGGGTTTGACAATGACCTTCTGAAATTTCATGATATAGCATATATTTTGAAACTCTCATACATCTTTGGTAATTTGTTTAATACAGAACAACATTTTACCTCGGCATTCTGTTCTCATCAAGGTGCTTTGATACCCAGGACGGCACTGGCATATATAGGATCCTTGTGTATTTACACAGTCTCCACCAATACAGGGATTCCTCTCACATTCGTCAACATCTGAAAGAGAGTAGTTTTAGTCAGCAATTGCTTGGAAAGTATTCAGGCCTGGAAATATATTTGAATAGTTTCTTTGACATATGAAAAACAAACAAAAGAAATTGGTGTTACGTAGGATCAGACTTTAGGAGCCTTTTCCCCATCGTCAATGTAATTCTGTGTTATGTACCATGCCTATTAGAAAATTCCATGCTCCTCGTTCAGAATATACGCTGCACTGTGTTTTGGTTTTTTTTGCCCTCTAGATGATTGGAAGCTTATCAAAATGACCCTCCAAACCATAATATGATCAGACAGCTAAGATGAACAGAACAAGGTATAGCTCAACAGATTCTGAGCAAGGCCTTTCCATGTTCACTTCCTAGCTCTAAAGCAACAGAGATCTGAGCACATAGCTAGTTGTACTATTAGACAAATTATGTGATTGCCTCAGTGGGCAGATTTTGGATGTCATGAAAGAGCAACAAATTATTAGTTAAAATTGGCAGTCATTGTGCTTTTAGTCCCAGGGATAAGGAGAGGTGATTGTGGGGTTTTCTGCCTCATGAAAAAAATACCTTAACCAACTTTGGATACTACATACCTCATTTACCTGAGTGAACAGGATTCACTAGACAGCAAATTGTATTTGGCCAGCCTTGACTGAAATGGACAAGGTTCTCTTTCTATATTCATGGATTACACACTGCAGTATTTGAAGAGACTGCATGGCCTACAAAAACCATTAGATGGTTGTTGTCTTTTTAAAGGGACTGGGGAGAAGATGGAAAAGCTCTAGTTTGGCAGTATCACTGCTATGTTAGAATGAGACAGTTTTGCCAGCATTGATGCTCTGTTCAAAACTTCAACACTCACATTTTTGCATTCCATCTCAAATCTGGGGGAACCCCTTTGGAGACATCCTCCTGGTCCTTAATGAATGTGAGCTGGATTTTGATAACTTTATACTTCAAATTCTAGTTTAATGGGTTTCCATTTCCAAATCGTTAATTTCCATAAACAACCCATTAAATTCAGTGAAGATATCTGGGACTCACAACTTACTTGCTGATCTATCAAACCTAATCTACACTGATGTGCTCCATCACCTTCTGCCCTGATCACCACGATAATCAATATAGGTATAATTTCTTTATTTGCTATGAATTATCAACTCTACCTAGTCATTCTGCTCAGCTCTATTCTACATTTTTACTGTCAGATAACATACCCAGCAGTATCACTAAAGGTAGCAGATCAGTTGGGAGAGGGCTAAGAAAAGAAATGGTTGGTGCTGATGAAAGGCCATAGTGGACAATAGTAATAACTTAAAATATCTCATCTCTTTAATTTTGAAATGTATATACTTGTTTAATTTTGTTTTAAAAAAATTAATTACATCAATAGTTAAAAAAATAAAATGGCAAGTAGAAATATTTTAAAGGGTATTTCAGCAAGCAGTTATTATGGAAAGAAACAAAAATCACATACCAATGCATTCCCCTCTAAGGTCCAGTTCAAATCCTTTCTTGCATTCACAACGGTAACTTCCAGGAGTTGGGACACAGCGTCCATTAATGCAGAGATTTTGGTATAACTGGCAGATGTTGGCTTGAGGCCGAGTGACATTAACAGGTAAAACGGCTGAAATAAAAACTTTTTTTTTAATTTGATATACTTTACGTACTAGCTATAACATAAATTATAATTAAAATCTACATTTAGCAGCTGTTACAGTTAGACCTTGTTCTTCATTAACACATTGTTGTGGATAGTTGTTTCTGCTTTGGCCAATCCATCCTATTTTTTCACATGCTGAATTCTGACAACTTTGTCCCACTTGATAGGGGTTCTTTTTATCATAAGATAGGCAGGTTTTTGGTGCTGAATTTCTCAAAGGGTTCGGCTTGTGAGAAAGGGAGTATTTAATTCCCAAGCATGCCAGATGTTTATAAATAACTGCTTTTTGTCTGACTCCCTCCCTCTCTTTCCTTATTTTTTGCATCTGTCTGCAGCTCATCATACCTGAAGCTAAGGTGATCTGATACACCATCTTCTAGTTCAGAGGAGTGTTGGAGCCTGTTTGTAAATCCCACTTACATGTGGCCTCTGAAGCACATTCATTCTACCAACACTTGCTCAGCCATACTAAATACAGTCTACTTGATTTCTCTACAGAAATCATTTTCCTGGCTCCAAAATGGGTAAAAAAAAAAGACTGAAGCAGAGAAAGTACTGAAAAATATTTCCATTTCTTAAGTGCCAGAATCAAATTTTAGGAAGAAATAGTAATGCTCTTGTGATCCCCTCCTTACACTTAGGTGCCACTATAATACTTGGCTAAACAAGGCAACTGGAATTCCCCCTGTCCTGCATGCACCTGAAACCAGTAACAGCGACAGTCAGTCAAAAGCACTTTTTAAAAAGGGATTAAACGCAGGATTATATTATATTAGCTTTTACCTAGCTTTTATATTAGCTTTTACCTGGTGGTACTATTGGTCTACGAGATGGTACAACCAAGTCCGGTGGAAAGACTGGTGGGGGATATACATCGGGTGGAAAAACAGGAGGAGGAAGGCCTGGGACGCCAGGGACTTCTGGTCTTGCAGGCAAAAGGCTTCCAAGTATGCATAGTTTGCGGAATTCCTCTGAAAGGAAATAGAAAGTTACCAAATGAAAAGTGACTTGCCATTTTATTATGTTGACTTTATAGCCAGCTTGGGACTTACCACAGTGATTACGAAATAGTTGTCAAGCAGAGTTATTAATGCTTTCTATTAAGTAGTGTAAGTAAAACCATCTGTTAAGTCTGTGCCCGAACAAGCTTGACTTCATCTATTAGGGTCAGGTGGCATGGAATTACTCTCCACAGTTTTCTCCAACATGCAAGTTCTCCTGCTCCTGATGCCTCCCACCAGCAATCTTGTGTCCTCTGCCCAAGACTGGTAGTTGAAGAGGGGATGTGAAAAAGCATTTGGCATCCAGGCCACCCCTCTCTAGCCTTTTGACTCACTCCTCATCATGATGCTTGTCTTCCCACCTCATAAGTGTATAGGAAAGACTACTGGGGACTTTGGAAGCAGATTTTGTTGTAACTTGTTTAGCCTGTTTAGTCATGGGAAGCAGGGTTGTGGGGGTTATTCTGTACTGTAAATTGGAAGCAGTACTTTTGGACTACAACTCCCAGACTCCCCCAGCCAGAATGACCACTTGTCACAGTGACTAGGGAGTTCTAAGATTTGAAGATCAAAAAGTGATGTTTTTCTAAGCTTTACTCTGCGCCTAAAATGAGAAGTAAAATATTGTCATGGTTAGTATTGTTCACTGTATCAGTCACAGCTGCAACTTAGTACGGGAACAGAGGGCCAGCATGAACCATTTGGGAGAACCCTGAAATATTCCTATGGTTACTGGAGGTTCCCTAGGCCAGCACCTTCATGCTGTCGGATCAATGGGGCAGGAAATGTATCCTCTTTGAATCTTCCCTAGGTCACATTCCTAAAGCAGTGGAGAGTTCGGCATGGTCTCCCTCAGCACCTGAAGGTGCAGTGTAGGTAACCAGACAGGTACTGTCTTCTCTGTGGCTCAGCACATGGTTAACTTCACATATATTCCTTGGTTTTATCAGTTACAGGCCAGCCGATGGCTCCTGGCACTAGGGGGAATTGTTGTTGATATCTAGTTAATACTAAATGAGGTGTGGTCTTCTTAAAATAATATCTTGGCTCTTTCAGAGGACCACTAATAGACCACTGTAATACAATTATCTGGAGATGGGGGAAAGGGCTACACTGTGTTTACCTAGCAACTTAAAATATTAATTTAATTCTTCCAGACAAATGTCACATTCACTATGTCAGTCTTCTATACAAGACTCTCCAAAATAGTTCCTTAACTCACTAAGCAAGTCCCAAGCAGGTTTATCAATAAGATTTCAAAAGAGTCTATACTGCAAAAAAAAAAAAAAAAAAAAGTTACAATAACTCTGGCCTTGATTGATGTTTTCATTATTTTACAAAAAGTTCCATACCAGTGGCACGAATGGGACACATTTCTGGGGCACTAGTGGCTCCAGGAGACCAGCATCGTCCAGAGTCACAACAGCACTGCATTTTGGTTAGCACCTGTTGGAGCTGGTTGCCACAACGGCCATTGGTGAGAGAAGAAAAGCAGTATCCAGGACGTACATCTGTAATGGGAAGACAAGGACATATCTTTAATCTCTTGAGAATAGTCCTCTGTTTGGCAGTGAATAGCCTTTTGGCATATAGATCTCTTTCAACAGTACGAGAAAAGGTCAGTAGCTTGCTAAATGTTCAATATTTGATATTAATTTATGTGCCGACTACTTACATAATTGTCTTGGGGCAGGTAAACAAGCAAACCTAAAGCAACCCCAAAGACACCAACTTGCAGCCAGAGTTTTAAAGCATACCACTAGGCTTTTGTCGAGAGAGGGCTTTGACAATAATAGCACCGAGTTTTGGACACAGTTGGGGAGTAGAAGCATCCTTAGAAATTTAATCTATTGCCTATCCATTTCAGGAGACACTCCCCCAAGCTAAATACTAGATGCACCTAAAAGGTGTGCAACAAACAGCATTAAACACTTTCAAGGTGGATGGAACATATAGGTCCCCTTTAGTAAAAAAAAGAAAAGAAAAAAAAAGAAATGTGTTATAACAACTGAGCTGGCTGATGCTTTCTGAATAGCAGTCAATCTGTGGGTAGTCCATGACAAAGAGTGATGGAATGATAGCCCTAAGAATGGAAAAGTTTTAACCTGTTCTAAAGTGTGCCCCTCAAGAGCCCAATGACATTGAGAAAATATATTTTCAAAGTTGATATTCAGATCATTGGACTTACAGTATCTTGTGAAATTCATTAAAATATGTTTTAAACCAGGTCTGGTACAAGACAGGATAACAGCATCATCTGCGTAAAGCAGTAAGGGGACTCTTCTGGAGCCAAGTTTAGGGTCAGACAAGGCCTCCTTGAGGTCATTTATACACAGGTTAAACAGTGAGGGTGCAAGAATGCATCCCTGCCTGACTCCTCTGGACATAGAAAGATGACTCTTTTGTCATCCAAGATCTTGTCTAGCCTTTCCCAAAGCTTGATTCTGGGGATAGAGTCAAATGCAGATTTCAGATCCATAAAAGCAGCATATAGTTTGCCGTGTAAAATATTAAGAAGTTTCCCCGCTAAATGAAAAAGAATCAAGCAGTGATTGACATGGAATAGTTCTTTCTGAAAGCTGCCTGGACCCCTATAATGATACTATTGGCCTGCAAAAAGGTGGTTAGACTTTTGGATAAATATCTGGCATAGAGCTTGCCCATTATTGATAGTAAGCTGATTGGCCTAAAATTCCCCAGATCACTGAACTGTCCCTTCATATATATTGCCACCAAAATAGCATGTTTCCAGCTGAGGGGAATTTTGCCAGATTGGTTTATGGCAGTAAAAAGAGCAACTAACAGAGGGGACCACCAGTCTTGGTTATTTTTAATAAATTCACCTGGAATGAAATCTATTCCAGGAGCTTTGCCCCTCTCCCCTTAAAGCGGATGAATTAACTCAATCATTTCCTCCTTGGAAACAGGATTTGACTACTTTCCTCTGATTGTGCATTCATTTAAGTGGGCATCCCAGTTTTCTAATGAGGCATCTGTCTGGCTCAGTTGAAGAGCAAGTCTATACAACTAGTGTATACAGTGACTGTTATGATAGCGACTGTCCTGAAAATCATGTCAAATCCATCTGCTGAGTCCATTACCATGCCTCAAGGAAGATCATTCTCGACAGTAAGGGAAGGAAACCTCAATAATGAAATGGCAGAATACTGGCCTCTAATTTGGTGAGGTGGAGAGAGTAACCATACTGGAGATCATTATAAAGAGAGGACCACTGTATGATCTGAATGAGGGGAATGAGATCTTCACAAGAGTCATGACCTGTTTCAGGGGAAATTCAATCTTCTCACCCTTAGAAGCCAACCTTACTTGGACTTGAACAATGTGGAGGGACTCTGTTGGAAAGAGGAGGGCTTTGGGCAATCAAAACTGGGATCTCTGCAGCACGAAACCCATCACTGCAGAGCTGGTTGGTGCTGGTTTTGAATGGCTGTCCCTATTTGAATAACGACTCAAATGCTTCTTCTTCTTCTTCCCAGTCAAGAAGTCAAGACAGAAAGAATTGGTGGCACTTCTCCAGAGAGCACAGCAGCTGGTAGTGTCATATCTCTGTGAATCAGTGTCTCAGTATCCAGGCTTGAAACCAGAGCCTTGTGTTTTGTTGGTTTCGAGGAAGCCTCTGATTTGAGGTGTTGCTTTGAAAGTGCCAGCTCTGAGGCAGATTTGGGCAGAACTGAAACCTTAGACGTAGATGGCTGACAGGGTTTCAAGGCTTGTTTGTATAACAAAGCTTTCAAGCCCGAATCACTATTTTTTCTCACTTGAGGGTTGAAAGCATTACAATGGACACAAGTGCTAACGTTGTGTCCCTTTCCCAAACAAAGCAAACAATGGTCCTGACTATCGCAGCTGGGAAGTTTCACTCCACAGTTGCCACACCTCTTTAAAAAGGAGGAAGACGCCATAGCATCAACAGCAAAATCCAAGGACGGTCCAAGGCCATACTGAGGAAGCTGGAAACTAGCAAGCCAAGGGAAAACTGAGTAGAAGATTCATGGCAAACTGGAGTTGTACTCTAATAAAACCTAAAACAGCCAAGCCAAAGGTTATACCAAAGGACAGAGTCATAAGCCTGCTAAAGAGAATGAAATCCCCAAAGACGTTCCTTCAATGCTGTTCCCACAATGGATGCAAAGGAACTGAAGCAAATGAACAGAACCAAGGATGGATGGAGCTATCACCCAAAATCTGCCTGGTAATTCAAGAAAGTTCCAAATATGCAGGCACAGGAATAGCCAGTTATTTGGTTCTCAAAGACCATGAAAAAGAGCCCCTCTATCCCTATTCATTTTAATAGCACCCACAGTTTCTGCAACAAACACACACACAAATGATGCTAATAAAACATTTAGAAGGGATTATCAGCTGTGAATGCTGTGAAAGAGAAAGACAGCCACTTTTCCACCACAAGGAAAACAGATTGGCATCTTGACTGACATGGGGTTTGCAAATGATCAGTTACAGAAAATGCAAGAAAGAAGACGAGAGAGGGAGGTTTACCATACATACTCGACTATATGTCAACCTCACGTATAAGTTGAGGACAGGTTTTGGGGCCAAAATTACAGATTTTTATATGATCCATGGATAAGACGAGGGTAAAACTTAGGGGCATATAACAAAGGATCTAAAGGATGCAGCAAGGAAAACAATGCCTAATAATTTAAAAGATTCCAGTAGGTGTAACTGTTTGTGCTCACATGAAAGCCTGAATGGATAAGACAGTAGAGGAGGGTCAGTGCTTCCAGGACAGATTTCACTCTTGCCTTTCACCAGGGGATAGTTCATTTTTTAATAAGAGTTAAAGTGCAGTATTTACCTTGACCCATGGATAAGTCGACTCAGGTTTTTTGGGTCAATTTTTAACTGAAATTTCTAGATTTATACATGAGTATATGCAGTAAATCTTGCATTCCAAAAAAGGGGGTGAGCAGATTCAGGGCTAATGTTCAGTAACATTAGTCCTGAATTCCAAATTAGACATTTTGCCCAGTTCCATGTGGTTTGGTTAGCATCATGTCAATATGGGAAATGCACATTTTGCAGATCCAAACTATCTGTAGATAGTTTTTTGTGGGTTTTTTGGGCTATGTGACCATGTTCTAGAAGAGTTTATTCCTGATGTTTCGCCAGCATCTGTGGCTGGGATCTTCAGAGATTTCTCTAAAGATGCCAGCCACAGATGCTGGCGAAACGTCAGGAAGAAAATCTTACTTGCTAATTAGCTTACTTGCTGTTCACCGCTATGATCTTTGGAATAGCGGTATATAAATGAAACAAATTAATTAATTAATTCTAGAACATGGCCACATACCCTGAAAAACCCACAAAAAACTATGGATGCCAACCATGAAAGCCTTCGACTATCTTGAGATAATTAGTAGTGTTTTGCATTTAGCACATATTGCCTTACAAATGATTCTAAAATGTAAGAATGGCTTGGGGCCCAGAAAACCACTTTTACTTTTCTTGTTAACACTTAAAGCAGACAATCATTAAACTAAAATGGTTCATTCTGAAGATGTAAGAGGAAATACAACCAAGTTTGAAATTAGCAAAGGACTCTATTGCAGGGGTCTGAGTGTGCAGTTAAAACAAAATTAAGCTATACTGGCTGATGGCAGGGCTTGATTAAGAAAGTCTGCAGTCCCAAGTTTTTCATCCACAAAAAGCAGATCCCTTGCAATGTCACACAACACACCTCCCAGATGAGGGCTGTGCTATATTTTTAGATCCATGGAACTAATAATTGGCATTAGATCCCAAGAAAACTGATTGGGCTGGACCTAAGATAACAGAATCGTGAGTACAGCAAATTCTCTCAATCCAAGTCTGTGGTTGAAATGGCTACACATCAACAATTTTTACTGTAAATAACGGAAAACATATATTTTCTATTTTATATATAGATAAAACCAATTCATTACAACGTACATAATTTTTACATTAGGAAAGAAAATGTCTGAAACAATGGCATACTCTCACTGATGTCTAAACTATGTAAGAGATTGAAAACAGCCTTCAACGTATTTTTTAAAATCCTTCAAAAACAAATCACCTCCCCAACAAATCTGTTCCAGATTTCTAAAGAAACAGAAAATTTTATAAACTTGATTCTAATTCCTTGTCAGTTGTGTTTGTGTTTTCCCCTCAGATGAACTCTTTTAAAATAGACTGATAAGCAGAGTTTGTGTTTGGGCATATCACATTTCAAACAGAAACATACACAGAAATTGTCCAGACTCAACAAAAGAAAGACATTAAGTCACAAGAGAAGGATTGTTGTAATCCATTCCTTTCATTAAAGGGTGTGGTTATTACTTCCTGCCTTCTTTCTCCCCTGAATACTTTCCCTTCTCTTTCCATATTACATCTGCTAGTATATCTGCTATTATACAGAAGCCAAAAAACAGCACATGAGGATGCACCCTTATTCTTGCAGGCTGGCTGAGCTATGTCTGCTCTTTAGACGTTGCTTCTGTGATTGGTTTTAAAATGCATATGAATTGTTTCTTAATACAATAGTTTTAGAAAGCATCATGCTTTTGAACCTCTATCATTAAAGAGCAAATGAGATCAATACAGATGGTATTTCCATTATACTGGGTTGGTTCTTTATAACTGTTGCAGACGCTAAAATATCTGGCAAATATTTTTGACCACAAAAGTAGGGTCACATAAGCATAAATATGTGCAAAGCAGGGCATCTCCAATCTGAAGCCTGATGCTGTTGTATACAAATGTCATCATCCTTGAATGCTAAAAATGTTGACAGCAACATCAGAAGGGACTCGGGTTGAGAAAAGCTGCTGAAGAGGGGAAATGGATGCTCCTGGATCATCTGCCAAGTTGGGCATTCATTTCTATGTGCAATTTGGGGTGCAGGAAGCAATCCTAAGAGCCCAAGCTCTGTTCAAAATTTCATTGCCTTTCAAGATGAGAAGGATAAGTTACATATTAATAGCCATTAGGAGAAGGTTGCTATCAAACAGTATGAAATAATGTAAAATGATGTTTTGTCAGATTTCAGTGTTCTGGGATTCTTAGTTATCTCTAGACCAGAAGACCATTATCTAGTGTGAATATTCACAAAGATCCTATTTCAGTTCAAATGAGCCAGGTTCCCTGTACTCCTTTTCACATCCATAATCCTTCTACCTCTATTAACATGTACATTTGCAATTCTTTACTCACCTATGCACCTAGAGCCATCTGGGGATGTATAATATCCAGAAGGACATTTGCAAAAGTAACTGCTAATAGTATTGGAACATTCTCCTCCGTCACAGATTCCAGGGATTGTATTGCATTCATCAATATCTATAGATTTAGAAAGAATGGGTGGTTTGAGTCAGTTAGTATCATAGTATGAAACAGAAGAATTACTCAGAAATGGAAGAATTGTTACATTAATGATGTACAATATTAATAATTATGCCAGTACAAAATTCTTCCCCATAAAAATCAGTCTCACATTTCAGATTGTTTCCCGAAACAGACAGGCCAAAAGAAGCAGTTATGAAGAGTATCCATATGCCAGGGATTAGGAGAAGGGAAAGACTCCAGATCACAGGAAAGTATTTCCAAATAGATGCTAAGCCCCAAATTTATTTTCTAGGACAGAAGCCCCAATTAAAAAAGCAGTCATGTCAAGACAGTGACCATAGTGCTGCAAATTTCAGATTTTTAAAAATTTTCAAAATATCTATATTTGCATACAAGTGCATAATGAGACATCCTGGAGATGGGATAGAAGTCTAAACACAAATTCATTTATGCTTCCTACACACCTTATACACATAGTCTTTTGTTGTTGTTGTATGCCTTTCAAGTCATTTCTGACCTAAGATGAACCTATCATGGGGGTTTCTTGGCACAATCTGTTCAGAGGGAGCTGGCCCTTGTCTTTCTTTGAGGCTGAGAGAGTGTGACTTGTCTGGGTTTTAATCACAGAATCAGAGTTGGAAGAGACCACAAGGGCCATCCAGTCCAACCCCTTGCCATGCAGGAACTCACAATCAAACCAACCCCGACAGGTGGCCATCCAGCCTCTGTTTAAAAACCTCCAAAGAAGGAAACTCCACCAGTCTCCAAGAGAGTGGTTCCACTGTTGAACAGTTCTTACTGTCAGGAAATTCTTCCTAATGTTGAGGTGGAATCTCTTTTCCTGTAGTTGCTCTAGGTCCTATGCTCTGAAGCAGCAGAAAACAAGCTTGCTCCATTCTCAACATGACACCCCTTCAAATATTTAAATAGAGCTATCAATGGCTGAGCAGAAATTGAAACCTTGGTCTCCCAGTGCCCTAATCCAATAACAATGGCTCTCTCCATAAACGTATAAGAATCATCAACAGAGCAAGTCAAACATCATTTCATTTAAAATAGTGCTGCAGTCTGCATGGGTCCCATGTTTCAAGGGTGCATACACGGGGATCAGTTGTCTTATCTATGTTATCCTCACAACTGCCCTGTGAAGTGATTTAGATCAAGAAATAGCATCTGGTCAGTCACACTGTGAGTGCTGTACAGTATCTGAGTGGGGATTCCAGTTCATGCCTCCCCACACCAGACCTGCCTCACTGTTTGTACTTCAGCTTGCCTTGGAATGATTCAGATCCAACAATAACACATACTCTGCTAAGAAGGCAATATGTGGTCATTGGCTGCAGCTCCAAAACTGACATAAATGTTGATCAGCATCACTTTTTAACCTAGGCACACAAAATGAAAATTCTTTCTCTTCATGAGGGCCACAACATTTCTGAGCTGCTATTAGCAAAAGATGGTTGCCATCTAGATCAGGGACAGGCATCTTATTCAACAAGACCACACTAAATGTAATTTGTTCATTTTGCTTTTCAGCTCATCCTGTCCTTTGAGTGACATGTAACCATTATAGCCTAGAAGTTGCAGGACTTCCATTCCCCAAAGACCCAGAAACTATGGCCAACATTCATGGCAGGAGTTGTAGTCCAATAAGACCTAGAGGGCTACAGATTGCTCACCCCAATATAAATGAAAAATGCATGTGCATCGGCATTAATGAGCGCACAATGCAGTCTTTTCCATGGCATATGGATACATTGACAGTTTAGACTTAATAAATGTATCAATTGAAGTATAAAGCATAGTTGTCAACTTTAAAATCTCCTTGAGCTTTAAAACCTAATGCTGTTTACTCTTCTATAGTATCCATGTACATTTTTTAAAATAAAAAATGCTAAATGATGTCCAACATCTTCTGAAACTACACTTCTACCTGCTAAATAACTTATGGAGTATTAGCAAGAAAAGTATGAAGTGACTGCTTAAACTAATTATTGTCACAACATCCCAATGTCCTAGTAAGTATTTTCAAACAGAACATCCATTCATTCCAACTGAAGCTCTGGTACAGCGTGTACCTCTGAAACATAGTTGGTTGTTCTCTATACGATTCAATCTATGAGAACTTAAATATAGCTATGGTGCTGTTTGCTCAATGTGTGATGTATGGTACTTCAGTTCTGCAAGCATGAATGCTTTAAGGAAGATCCAAGTTCAGCATCCCATTTACTTACCACAGCCTGACAGTTCGGTCCACTAACGTACTAAATAAGAAAATCTACATTTAAGCAGATAAGTGTCAATGCGACTAAATCATCTTTCTTCATACTAATTATCTCCTTTTTTAATTTGGCTTCCACTGATTTGTTCTATAGAACAGTGCTGCTCAAAGTAGTGATACATGGACTGGTGTTGGTCCATGAGCCCATCATCTTTCAGTGTCTGGAGAGCTTCCATTAAATAAATAATTGTAGCCAATGAACACTAGGGAAAAACATTACCAGTTTCCTAACATCAGGTAGTTTAGGATGTTCTGCTCTAGAAGTAAAGAAATATACTCCAGGAGTATAGCTACAGGAAGAGCAAAATTTATGTATTCTCAAATAAAATTTCCTTCACTCTCCAAATTCGAAACATTGCAGTAACTTCAAACTTCAGTTAAGCATTTAGAAATACATCTTAGTTATCCAAAGAAAAGAGGCAGGCAAAGTTACCAAGGGAATGCAAACACAGCAAATATAAGACTTCTAGGTATGGTTGATTTTTAATGTCTCACTCTCTGAAAGGCTATAAACTTAGAGAATGAAGAAAAATTTCAATAAGACAGCCCCAAATTTTCATTTGGAGAGACAATGCCCACATTTGGCCACCTCTGTAGCCACACGCTAGTGAGGTCTAAGACTTTGGCCATTTCCATTTTTGACTCTACTTTACTCAACAGCACTGGCAGGCAAACAGTTTATTTATCTGGAACAAATTCTTTGCAAATTGATTTACATAAGACAAAATAAAAGCAACAAAGTACTTGTGTAAGGACTATTATTATTTTAACTAGCTTTTCAATTTCCTCTGTTATGAGGCACCTAGTTTACACAGTCATAAAGAGCTTTAACGTTCAGGAGAAACTGTGAAATACTGCAAAACTTAAGAGTGATTTTACTCTCTGTTGTTGTGTGTGCCTTCATGTCATTTCCAACTTATGGCAGCCCTAAAGCAAACCTATCATGAGCTTTGCCATTGCCTTCCTCTTAGGCTGAGAACATATGACTTTCCCAAAATCACCAGTGAGTTTCAGGGCCAAGCGAGGAATCAAACCCTGGTCTCAAGGGTCATAGTGCAACACTCAGAGCACCACACCACACTTAATTCCAATTCACTGTAATGGATGACTCATTTAAGTGGTAAAGACTTTAAGTGGTAAAGAAGTGCTCCTAAATAAATCCACTGGAACACATGTACAGTGCTGGATTAACCAGGGTGATGAATAAGCTACAGAGCAGGTTCCCTGCCAAATGTTGTTTTATTAGAGATTAAAGGAGTAAGGTGAGATCAGTAAGCATCTACCAGAAATGTGAGAGAGAAGGAAGCATGGCTGAGCTGGAATGAAAAAGATGAATATGCAAACACATGTGTGAGGAAGGGAGTGGAAGAAAATTCAATCTGTATGGGATTGGTTCTATACACCAGTGATGGATAAGGTGCTCCAAAGTCTTCTGCAGATGCAAAATATATTTCAACAGATCTCATGCATGTATGCTTCACCATGCTTCTATCCAGTTCTGAAGCAAAATACTGGTCGTGTTCACACCTCACATAAAACCTTATCTTACCTTATTAAAGTGCATAAGCTGTGTGCTATAGTACACAGCCCATTTGTTTCTGTTTTGCTGCTCATGTGAGTAAGCAAAAAGCCCAATCATTGGAAGTTTAGTACAGGCTGAGTCTCCCTTATCTGGAATTCCAAAGTCCAAAATAGTCCAAAATATGGGTGGCTGAGATAGTGACACATTTGCTTTCTGATGATTCACTGTACACAAACTTTGTTTCATGCACAAAATTATTTAAAATATTGTGCATAAAATTACCTTCAGGCTATGTGTATAAGGTATATGCGAAACATAAATGGATTTCATGTTTAGACT
This sequence comes from Sceloporus undulatus, assembly GCF_019175285.1. Classification (NCBI taxonomy): domain Eukaryota; kingdom Metazoa; phylum Chordata; class Lepidosauria; order Squamata; family Phrynosomatidae; genus Sceloporus; species Sceloporus undulatus. The sequence continues at coordinate 159,506,339 of NC_056527.1, forward strand.
TGGGTCCCATCTCCAAGATGTCTCATCATTCCAAATATTCCAAAATCCTCCCCTCCCAAAATATCCCAAACACTTCTGGTTCTGATCAGTTTGGGTAAATGAGGCAATCTACATTGGGTTTGAAGCAGCATCACAGTCTATGCACCCAATGAAACCAGGATCCTTAAGCCAACAACAAATTCTTAATTTAATTTGGGGCACATTAATCCATAATTGTAATTTCATATGTACAGTAACACTAAACCAGCAGTGCCTGGTTTGTTTCCTTGCTGATGTGAACAGGAGGCAAAGTAGAGCCGATGTTCTGTAAATGTCAGAACACTGTTTGAATGCATATGGTTTAATAAGAGAGGATTCCTGGTTGAAATGGTCTAGAAAACATGGTCACTGCAAACAGTATGATCCTTTCATTTCATTAAGGCTTACTATTCCAGTTGTAAATGTGTGATTTTATACAAGCAAATTTTATGTAAGCAAAGCTGGATAAGGATGAAACACCATTTACATGTCATAGAGAGCTAGGTATGCAACATGTTTTAGTCACAAAGAAATGAACCATGTACAGTACAGTACATTGATGTTGTGCATTTAATAAAGTAATTTCTTGATTCTTTTATGAAGCAAAATATTCAAAAAACTGAACAAATATGAAAAGTTTTCCTTTTTTTTCCATATGAAGTTTCTGAGAGGACTTACCATCACATTTTTGTGTCACTTCATTAAACTTGTGTCCAGCTGGGCATTTGCACTCAAAAGATCCAACAGTATTAATGCAATTTCCCCCTTGACAGATCCCAGGGATAGCTTGGCATTCATCCACATCTATCATGAAAAGAAACAAAACATTCAAATTGAAATACAGCAGTTAACAATTTATTCACACAAAAAATTAGAAATAGATTAACTGTAGGGCCATTTATTTGATATATAATTTATTAAAAAAGGAAATTAAGAACATCCCTCAAAATATTTTCTGTTAAAAATGCCACCAATATATTATATTTTAAGCACAAAGAACAAAGAACAAAAATAACACTGAGGAAACCCAAACAACTTGTGAGTTATCCCGTGAACACTTTTCTTCCACTAGGTTTCCTGAGAACATAGCGACTAAATGATGGGATGTGGGCCACATCTTGATATGCAGAAATATCTGGCTGGATAATGTTCTTTAAAATGCTAGACTTCACCAGCTTTAGATATGTGCTATTTCCAGACACCAAAAGGTTAAAATGTGACCAAGCAAATTGTACACAAGTAGTTCTGTAGCTTACAATGCCACCACAATTGTTTAAAGACATGAGAAATGTCTTGGTTCTTGGTGAACCATATCTAAAATTTGGAATGCCTTGAGTTCCCTTTTAGATTAACCAAAGCAATATTAGATTTATAATATTTTTCCTATATCCACTAACTACTATATCTTATTATAAAAAATTTAGAGAAAGGCCTAGAACAAACCCTTCCCAGAGATGTAGCCCTGGGAATATAAAATATACAACAATTTAGTACATAGCTGCTGTTTTTCTCTTGCTTCCTGCCAGACATCTAGAAAATAAAAGAATTTAAACAGCTGTATGTATTAGAATAAAAGCCAAAAGCAGCGTAAGATGTTCTGATGGCAAGTCATGCTCAGGAATAAAGTAAGCAATATCTTGGCAGACAATGAAAATTAAGAGTCAAAAGCAAATGTAAATATATTTCAGCTCTATAATGCATAAAATATGTAAGAGGCTGATTGAAACAACACAGTTGAAGAGTTGTTTCCAGCTCTGAAGGATCTCTCAGGTGAAAAGAAAAAGACAAGTTGCTTACCTGTATCTAGTTCTTTGAGTGGTCATCTGTGAATCACAGAAATGGGTTATCCTGCGAGCTGCCAGTGCATCTTTGGAAATGTCTATTGCTATTATGAGTGTTTTGGCAGTGGTCCTGCCCACTCGCCAAGCAACCTACCAGCTTGCTTCCTGCCTAAGCCCTCAGTTCCATAGACGCCAAAGCATCAGCCCAGGATCTAAGGAGAGGCAGGACACATCATGAGGGGAGGATGGACAGGGCTGCATGATTTCACAGGTGACCACTTGAAGAACTACAGTTACAGGTAAGCAACCTGTCCTCATCTTTCAAGGTTTCTGTGAACCACCCAAATGGGACACTAACAAGTTAATAATAATAATAATAATAATAATAATAATAATAATAGTTTATTTATACCTCCCGCCTCTCCCACGGATCAAGGCGGGATTACAACCTTAAAAGACACTTAGTACAATTTACAATCAATATGACAATAAAATACTAACACTGAATTTACCAAGAATTCCTATTAGTTCTCTAAAAATTACAGTTGGACCATTAGTCCATTAGCCAACAATCAGTCAAGGAAGAGCAGTCGTCATAACCTTTTTATATGGAATTCAGTGGATAAGCCCACCGGAAGAGATCCGTTTTGAGTGCCTTTTTAAAGGTGTCTAAGGTAGTAATGAGACGGGTCTCTTCCGGTAGGTCTTTTCATAATCTTGAGGCTGCGGCAGTGAATGCCTTATGTAAAGTTGTCTAGTATTATAATATTCTAGTAAGAACTTCCCAGATGTTCTGAGAGTGCGGGACAGATTATGTAGGGAGAAGCGCTCCCGCAAGTAACTCGGGCCCGAGCCATGTAGGGCTTTAAACGTAATAACCAACACCTTGTATTGCACCCAGATGCTAATTGGCAGCCAGTGAAGAGATTTCAGTATTGGTGTTATATGGTCAAACCTAGATGTTCTGGTGACCAATCTGGCTGCTGCCTTTTGAGCCAATTGAAGCTTCAGGGTGCAATACAAGGTGTTGGAGCAGGGAGTGTCATGCCACACAGGAGAAAAACACAGCCCTCCCAAATGCAGTCTCCATCTGTGACCCTGAGTCCAGGGGATAGTGAGATACAAAAGTGAGCAGTCCGGATCAAGTGGCAGCCCTGCAGATGTCATGTAGAGGAATCCCATACAGGGATGTAGTTGAGAATACAATCACTCTAGTTTAAAAACTTGGATGGAAGGTGGCTTGCCTACTAGCTCATATGCCATATGGATAGTTGCCATAACCCACTTATAGAGATGCTGTGTAGGCACTGGACAGCCTTACTCTATGGTGACTGAAAGAGGAAGTAACTCTGGAGGTTAGAAGCCTATGAATAGCTGGACAGTTATAGGAGAATACAAGAGGAGAAAATGTCCTGCAGTATGGAGGGATCAACCATTTCCTCTGCTTCCTCCATATGGTATGCAAAGATAGTACAGGCCCTAGGTATGAAGAGAGCAACCACATCTTCTGTTTTGTCCGGATGGAGCGAGAAGATAGTACCAGTGATCAGCCCTTGATATGGACGGACCAATTTCATCTGATTCCTCGATATGGAGTGAATAGATGGTACTGATGATGGGCCCAACAGGAATATCAGAATAGTCTGTGGCCATTGGCAATGCTGAACTGATTTCTACCCAATGCTTCTTAGTCAGTGTAGGAGTAGGTGCCATATGAGAACACCTGAGGGCCAATTGGTCCAACAAGTCCATGGGATCGAAACTGAAGAGGATTAAGGTGGGAAGGAAATAAGGAAGTCAATGATCTATCAGATTAGACTTTCCTTTGCTCATACAGTGGAGCTGTTAACCTCACCTCTGTATTATAACAGGCCTATGCCGAGCACAACAGGGAAGGCAAGAGGCCATTTAACTCCAGTATTTCACCAAAAATTATGATATTCCTTTTAAATTAACAGAGGTTAATGAAGAATGAAGAAATGATCACCAAAATGCAAGAGAGAGCATATCAAACACAGAAATCAGTCTGACAGGAAAATTAAACTCTGAAGTGTTCCTGAGATGCTGCTGCTATGACAGACAAAAAGAAACTGGGGACTTAGGTGGAAAGCAAGCCAGTAGTTTGCTCAGAGAGTGGGTGAGGCTACTGCCAAAACACTTATAATAGCTCTAGAAGTTTCCAAAGAAGCACTGGGCAGGCTCAGGATAACCCATTTGTGGATTCACAGAGACCACGAAGAACAAAGAGTTATGCGAGACTGTCAACATTTGTTTTTCTTTGTTTGTACACTCACTGCTTCTTAGTGCACCAGCTTTCCGTATGGGGGAAAATATTGCCTTAGAAATCAAATTAAGGAATTTTTTGGCAGCAAAAAAAATTATTACGATTTCTGCTGCTCACTTGCAATTCTTGCAAAAACTGTTAGAAAAGAACAAGGCACTAAATAAACAGTGAAGTAGTAGATCTTTCCACAGTGTCCTCTACAACAGTGCTACATGTTCACTTCAGCTGCAATGAATCTGTTCATAACATTTCAGCTGTGATGGCTGTACCATACCTTGACAAGCTCCTGTTCGGATGTTTGGAATGAACCCCCGACGGCAGGGATGAGGCTGAGCTGGACACATTTCACACGGGTGGCCCCATGCTCTTCCAACAGTTGCACAGCAGAGGGTTTTGGTGCAGACGATGCCACTGAGCTGCCCCTGGCACATCTGGTTGGTTACCAAAGTGAAGCATGGCCCAGTCCTATAATCTGAATAACAACAAGGAAATACTGTAAGTATTAAATAAGGGATCAATTACATAGCCACAGACTCAAAAGTAGCTATTCAAATAATCACTGCCCTTTAGGCAACCTTACCCAAGCACTAGCCTTACACTATGTAACAAAGGGAAGTGCACTAAAAAGAAGTAAATCTCAGTCTTTATCATGAAATAGAGAAGTACTTTGGGAGGACAGACATGAAAGAGTACAAGGCAAGCAACACTTTCTGAAATTTATTTTTCTGCATTATATTAAAGATGTGGCCTCCTGGCCCTCTTTTTAAACTGGCCTCTCCAGGAATGCTTCTTCATAATGACTGTCATTTGCTTATTCAAAACTCCCAAAACAACAAAGAATCCAGATCCATGAACTAGCCACACTGACCAGCCTAATCTTGAAATAAGGAAAGCCTGCTAATTAAACAATGTGCTCAGTTACATTATAGTAGGCTCTAGCTTTGCCAAGGCTTTCTCTGTGCAGCATTCTTAACCTAATAATTAATCTTTGCCTGGTTATAATACCTACATATTAATAAAAGAATAAGCTTATTGTTTTTCCCACTGTTGCATTTAAATGGGCTTCAAAGGCTGTAGCTTATAAAAAAAAAGTTCAATAAGGGCAATTTTCAGTGATATACAGACACAAAGCATACCCAGCTAACTGTGGGCAAGCCTTGTCTGCTGCTAAACAGGAGGGCATGTGAAACACATCTGCTTTGCTTTGTTTATGGTATGACAAACTATTTATCCAAGAGACAAAATTAAATCCAAGACATTAATAAAATACTAGCTTGTATTTTGTTCCGTTCTCCCACAGCAACAACAAAACAGTGGCATTCCCTACCCTTTCTCCTAAACACAGATACACACATCACAGCTTCCCCACCACCACCACAAAAATCTCTCTCATCTTCTTTGCTAGCGTCTCCTTCATTCAGTGAGTGAAACCCAAAAACCGTAGCAAAGAATGAATATAATTCCTTCAAACACGGAGGGCCTTTTCACACATCAGATAGAGCAAACCCCAGCTCCCTGACAAGTACAGTGAGTCCTCTACACTCATTGGGGTTGAGCGTACAGGTCCTCCATGAAAGTTGAAAAAACATAACTAAAAAAACCACTATTTTTTTTACCTGAGAGAACACCCCTGTAAGAAAATGGCTATCCTCCAACACAACTCCATGGTCAACATCTGCCAGATGCTGATCATCGAATCACCCAGGAGGTGCTATAAATGCCTAGAGTAGTGTTTTCTCTAGGAACTTCTAGGTCCTCCAGGACAACCCTATGGTCAACTTCCAGTAGAGTTGTGCTGGAGGACCTGGAGATTTCTAGAGAGAACATATTAATTGAATCTACAAATAATCAAATCCACAAAAGTCTACAAATGCTGCAAATGTGGAGAGCTGACTATATACGCATGACCCATGTAGCTGCCAATATGTTTGTCACATTCAATCTACATTATTAGGTATGTGTGGAAATATCTTTTAAACCTGAAAAGGTAACCACATCCAAAGAGATTTTCAGAACAACAAATACCCAGCAAGCAAGACATGAGGGTCAACTATTTATTTATTTAGGTATTTATATCCCGCCCTTCAGCCCTAATGGCTCTCAGGGCAGCTAGGGTTTAAATAGCTAGATGCAAGTTTTTGACTACAGAATATACAGGTTAGTCTGATGTTCTGAGGACAGTCACCCAAAATCTCACGTAATAAAAAATTTTGACTCTTGGAAAGTAAGTAATAGTCATCACACACACACACACCCTGCCCCAAAGAAAAACCTTACATCTTAATTGCTTTGCTTTCTTTTCTTCCTGTCTTTCTGTAGCCTTTATGTTACCCCAAAGTCTGGCTCTCTGCACCCCTCCTCCTTTCTGATATCAATTTGATTTCAAAAGGGATGTTGAGAGCTCATAGCAGCGAGTGCACCCCAGTGCAGGAAACTAGCCTTACCATTTAAAGAGATCCAGGAAGCTAAGCATGGGGGAGCTCAAAAGCACATAGCCAGAACAGATCGATCAAGATCAGAATCTGCATAATCTCTTCACTGACCGGAGTGATGGTGGGAGATAGGCTTTGTGTTTACAGGTGCACAGAAATCCAAGTACGCTTCGGTTATAATAAGAGTCTTGCAATCCACAAACTGGAACATTTGCAATATAGTGGCTCAGGTAGCAGATCTGAGTTAAGTATTAAAGAGCAGGATGCCTCTGAACAGGATGTTCAGTCCAGGAATTTGTTAGCAATACAAGAACACAGCTCACACATCCTTTCACACAACAATCCACTCTTGGCTTTCCCCAACACATTTTTTCACAGCAACCTTACTTAGAGGGGAAAAAAGCTTTTAGTTTTGCAATTGTTACATGATTGGAAGTCAGAACCCTTGCCAATCTACTGAAAATCGTCCAGAGGTATACCAGTAAACTCTGACTTACATTCTGTGCACTCCTGCCTTGGTAAGTGTGTTTAGGATTGTAATATAAGCCAATTAAAGTCCACAGCCCTCAAAGATTAATAAAACCTTCAGTCAGAATGCAGTACACCAAACCTAAGCAAAGAACCATAGTACTGGGAAATATGGTACATATTTCCTGTTCTGCATTCCTGAACTTCCAAATGACAGCCAAAATATCTACATAACAAAATACCATTAATACTGCCATTAATAGAGCATCTGGATAAAAAATTAAAGGGGAAATAAACAACAGGGATGTCATTGTGGTGGTTTGATACAGACCCCCAAGTCAAACTGGGGAATCGGATAATGCCTTTCTAGAACAGATGACCACACACTCAGAAAGGAGAGATGTAGTAGTGCTGGATAACTTCAACTATTCTGATATTTGCTGGAAGTCAAACTCAGCCAAGAGTTTAAGGTCCAGCAAATTCCTCACTTGCCTTCTAGACAATTTCATTGTTCAAAAGGTAGAAGAGGCAACAAGGGTATCAGCCATTTTAGATATGATCCTAACCAACAGAGATGACTTGGTTAATAGGGTACAAGTGGGAGGATCCTTAGGTGGAAATTATCATGTTCTCCTGGAGTTTGTTATACAGTGGAAAGGAGAAGCCAGGCATAGTCAAACACACATTCTAGACTTTAGGATACTGATTTCATTAAACTTAGGCAAATACTGGGTTTTTAAAGCAGGCTGGATGCCCATCCATTGGAGGTGCTTTGATTGAATCTGGCAAGGTGTTGGACTGGGTGGTCCTTGTGGTCTCTTCCAGCTCTGTAAGTCTAGGATTCTAACTGTTCTATGACTTAGGCCTGTTACAGACTGCCAAAATAAAGCTGCTTCAGGTCTCTTTGGAGGTATGCTATTTAAATGATACATGGGTCCTAAGAGTCCGGAGGTCGCGCCAAAGCCACACTCCATTCCTAAGCACTGGAGTGCAGCTTTGGTGCAGCTTCCGGATTCTTAGGATGCATGCATCATTTAAACAGCATACCTCCAAAGAGACCCAAAGCAGCTTTATTTTGGCAGTCTGTAACAGGCCTTAGTTATGACTTCACTAATGGACAATGAAATTAATTACAATCCCTACTACTTTAATAATACACTTTCTTTCCCCCTTTAGGATAGCTTTGACACATGGTGTGAATGAATTTTGGCTAGCTATCATTGCTTACATTTGTGCTGCTAACCATAAGCTTGTTATTGTTGTTTACTTTGACTCATTTCTGATTTATGGCGACCTTAAAGCAAACGCTTCACAAGGCTTTCTTGGCAAGATTTGTTCAAAGTGGATTTCCCTTTGCTTTCCTCTGAGGCTCAGAGAATGTGACTTGCCCAAAGTCAAGCAATGGGATTCGATACCTGAGCGGAGTCAAACCTTGGTTTCCAGAGTCATAACCCAACACTCAAACCACTACACCACACTGGCTGTCTTACTATACTCTACAATGGTCTAATGCCTAAGGTCCAAAACACAAAGCAGAAATAATCCAGTCTGAGGCCACTTTAACTGCCCTGGTTCAATGCTAGGAAATTCTGGGAACAGTAGTTTTGTGAGACATTTAGCTTTCTCTGTTAGAGAACACTGGTGCCACAATGAACTAGAATTCCCAGTATTACCTAGCACTGAGCCAGGGCAGTTGAAGCGGTCTCAAACTGGATTATTTCTGCAGTGTGTTTTGGACCCAGGAGATAGAACACTAAACTACACAGTGCAGTTCAAAAACACATCTCTGCTCCAGGCACGCTATTATTGTCTCACTATCAGGTAAACACATCATCCTCAATATTGAGACAATGGCTGCTTTTGTATGTAACAATATACCATAATTTATAATACTACAGCCCAAAACTCAGATAAACATACATAAAAGAAATTATAAATTAAGATGGATTAAAATAAAGAATTTTACACAATATATACAAAACGGTGTTAGTTTATAATAAAACAATCCAAAACATATCTGAATAATGGTCTGGAGAACATTAAGGCTTTTAGTTTAATTGTACAATATACATGGTTGTTGCTACAGGGAAATCTCTATCTTCAAGATGAAGTGGTCTCATATCACTGAGCTGATCTACCTGCCAGAGAACTTTTTTAAAAGGAGAAAAGAGATCCTAAGACCATCAAAATCAAAAATAAAACACCCCCAAAAGCAGGACATGAGACTGCTTTAATTTCACTGACATAGCAAGGTTGCACATTATGAAAAGGAATTTTCTTGTAATGATTTTCAAGTACTGCAAAGAGGAATATACTGTATTGTATAATCCTAATGAGAAGGCTTTCTTTATTCTCTGGATTATCAGAAATTTCACATTTTAAAAACCCCACACAAACCCCTGTTTACTACCATAGTTGCTAGCCATTTTAGCCAGAATTACCAGTATAATTTAGTGCTATGTACAACTATGTACAAGCTTTGAGAAAAGCATTGGGGTCATGAAGGCCTCTCTGTTTTGTCGCTCCATTTCTGATATAATTTGCGCCCATCTCACACTACGTAATTATAGCACTATTATTCCATTTTACATTGTTCAGAACAGAGACTGCCATCAAGAAATCAGAAGAAGACTAGGAATGGGAAGGGCAGCTATGAAAAATCTAGTCAAGATCTTAAAGAGCACTAAAGTCAGAATCGTCAAAGCCATGGTACTCCCCACCACCATGTACTGATATGAGAGATGGACAGTGAAGAAAGCAGACAGAAAGAGGTTCATTTGAAATGTGGTGCTGGAGAAGAGTGCTAAGCATACCGTGGATGGCCAAAAAGACAAACAAATGGTTCCTAGAGTAGATCAAGTCTGAATTGTCCCTGGAAGCCAAGGTGACAGAAATTTGGCTGTCGTACTTTGGGCACATCATGAGAAGAGACAACTTACTAGAAAAGCCAATAATGTTAGGAAGCATAAAGAGAGGAAGACCACATACCAAATGGCTAGACCTAATCAGAGAAGTCAGGGACCTTCACCTGCAGGACCTGAGCAGAACGGTTGAGGATAGGGGGTGTTGGAGATGTCTCATTCATAGAGTCACCATGAGCTGAGGTTGACTCAAAGGCATTTAACAACAAGAATAGCATCTCTCCTCCCTGCAACCCATTTTCAGCCAATGCAACCCTCCTCCATCATGGCTATTTATTGGAAGGTGGAAAGCAGTGGATGAGCAAAGGGAGATAAGCATCCTTTATTCTCTCCTATAGCTATATGCACAGAAACAGGCATCTTCCATGACCCCCCCCCCCCCGGGATGATTTCATTGCTGTACCTTGGTTAAACATTAAAGCAACAGAAGCCCTGACTTGCATTCAGCCTGGCAATTCTAGTCACAGTGAAAATGATTTCTGGATCATTTTTCATCCCAGATGTATGCGAGAGAAGTGGTGTGGGAACAACTGGAGTCCCTTATGATCTTGCACTGAGCACTTAACCATGGTTTAACTTTACATGCATACATGGTGAATAAAACTGATATACTTCAAATGTTGCTGTCAAGATTTGTTGTTGTCGTAGGCCTTCCATTCATTTCTGACTTATGGCAACCTTATTATGGCATTTTCTTGGCAAGATTTGGTTATAGGGGGCTTGCCTTGACTTTTTTTGAGGCTGAGAGAGTCCAACTTACCCAAGCTCATTCATGGCCAAGCAGAAATTTGTAACTTGGTCTACAGATTTGTAGTCCAATATTCAAACCACTATATCATACTCAGTCTTACTGCTGTAAAGATTACTGGGCTGAAATATGTGAAATGCTCTGGCCTATCTAAAACACTATGTAAGAAATGTCTTACTATTTGATCCTTTGTAACACTAGTTCAGCCCAATCAATAAGCATGTTCCCTGGTTGCAATATTAACTAAGTTATAAGAAATATCTAGAACAAACAAATACAAAATATTGCCAGAATTACACAGCATGATAAATCACCATTTGCCAAAAGATGCCAGGGAAAAAAATCGATTTGGGTTTCTTTTTGGAGCAATTAAACCATGTTTATCCTTAACCTCTACTAGTTGTAGTATGTGATTAATAGGAACATTACCGTTGTGAAATCTTCTCTACTATTGAAACCCGACCGCACACACAACACTTCTCATCCTATGTTTCAATGTTTTAGTGGATTGTCATTTTCTGATTTAAAATTATTCCTTTTTTTGTATTGTACAAGCCACTGTGCCAGCAATGGAGCAAATTCTTTAGAAGAGCTCATGTGAAAATAATTAGATAGCCTAATTAGTTTTCCAACTCACTAGGTGCCCCGTGTGCATTTTTTTACAGATGGAGAAATGTACCTTATCTGGGTACTTTATACAACAAAAACATTCAGAACAGAGTAAGCTGTTTCTCTGCAGTAATCTAGGTGAGAACGTTTTCTCCACCTGATGAGGGAAAAGTTAAGGTAAGGTTAGTTTTACATGAGAAATGTGAGCAGAATTCTTTGACAAAATTAGTACAGAACACTCTCTTGGAAGTCAATTGTCTTGTTCCAGAACTGGGTTTATTTCCAAGCTTCACCAAGAGTCCTTTTTTTTTGCAAACGACTCGATTCAAATTTGCCAACTCTAAAATAGAAGATGTCACATGAAGGAGGTGAAAGGTATCTTTCATGGAAAGGTATAGTTTATGAGAATATAGTAAAGACAAGCTGGGATCAGTTTTCCATTTCAACTCCTTCTGTGTTCATTCCAACCTGAACGATCTGTTGAAGAAGTGCTCTTGTGTAGCTCAGGTAACACACACACACACAGAGACCCAAAGGGTGCTCAATAATGGCTCCTTTTAATCCTGGAGAGAAGTGACCAGTGGGGTGCCATGGGGGTCTGTCCTGGGCCCAGTACTATTCAATATCTTTATCAATGATTCTATGATTCTATGACTGTGGTGTGATACTAGTCATCAGAGGCAGCTCCCTGAAGAGATTACAAATATTCATTCAGTTGTATTGCTCCTAATCTATCAGCTCTTGGAAACATTGCCTTTTTGTTTGGACTATCATTCCCATATCTGGGTGTGGGGTTATAGAAGCTGTAGTCCAAAACTTTTCCAAGCTCTAACTCCCTCTCCCTCCATCTCTCCCTCTTCTCTCCAGTGCATACTGTAATGCCCAATTTATTTGGTTCAGCTAACACACATAGAAAATAGTCCACTGTAGCAGTTAGCGTGTTGGACTTTAAGTAAAAAGATCTGAGCTCCCATCCATGGTACAACTAAAATTTATATAGTGGTTTTATGGCAGTCAGTGTCAGAGTTTAAGGTCTACCTTACAGGATGCTGACGATTATGATTTGATTGCATTGGACTTAATCCAAGCCTATGTATTTTCCCTGAACTCAATGGAGGATACTGGTGTCCAATTCAATTGTGCAGCTATTCCTTTTTTTAAGACAAATGAGATCCATTTTAAGCTATTTTGGGGGCACGTTTGGTTGTTAAACTACAAGTCCCAGCATCCTGTAGCTGGTGTTGTCAATGCTGGGAGCTGCAGTCCTGAAACATCTGGATCATGGGAGCCATGCTAGTTGAAGGTATATACACACATACACATGTTGCAACTTCTGCAGCTTATCTATGACCCTAAAAAACACCAGGCAAGCTAGAAACCCACTGGGTCACACTCTCTAAGCATCAGGGGAAAGCAATGGCAAACCCCCTCTGAACAAATCTTGCTAAGAAAATGCAGTGATAGGTTTGCCTTAGGGTCACCATAATTCAGAAATGACTTGTAGGCACATAACAACAACAACTCGCATGCAAATATCCCGACAGGATAACCCTCAATGATGGATCTTACTGCACTCTCCCATGGTCAGGCCATTGGTAGCCCGTATGCAACCTGGGTTTATCCCACAGCTTTTCAAGAACGGGAAAATCCCATGCGATAATCTCTGGTGCAAGTTCAGTGCAGTAATTCCTTTGCTTTAGGACAGCAGTAATTTCTTATCACACTCACTTTTATTAGTGCCAGTGGAATAAGTGAGGATAGAGGAACTATCCCATTGGGAATAGTCCCATGTGAGTCCTGTGTGATAATCTCCAAATACTCTTTAATTCCTCTGAGATCAATGAATCTTTATTTTGCTTATTTCATTCTTTCTTTGTCTTGCATTATTTTAAATTTAAATTTAAGGTTAAACTCAAAATGTGAAAGTGGAGCAGTAAGCAAGTATTACATACTGTAAAGTTGGTCCAAAGTTTACACTTAAGACTAAATTGACTACTATTTTTTAAAAAAAAAAGTCTGAGATTTAAGTCTTCTAAATTTTTTCTTTATCAGGATCTTTCTTTGTTGAACATTTTCTTTATTGTTCAAACTGGTGTCCAATTAAATCAGACTCAACTGAAAATTGGACTAATATAATTGGTATATAATTGACATTTAGAGAACAAGCAAGCAGAACATATAATTTTTAACATTAATGTGATTTCATGATAAATAAAAATCTTAAGTAATAAGTGTAATTAATTTATATTAATTGAAATTTCCCTTTTTCTAGTATGGTTTGTTTGCAAAATAGTTTAATCATTAATTATACCTTTACTTGGAATATGAGCCACTAAAAACCTATCTGCAGCCTGAAGAAGTTTATCCTATTTTAATTTTGGCTTCTACCTACTGCCAAATTGTGCAGGTCTATTCTAAAGGCACCAGAGCATGAATCCTCCCTTTGAGCCTTCCTATCCAACCTGTCTTTGGATGAAAAGGGCCACAGCTTCTTATTCCAGCAGGATAAATAGACAGTGCAAAAGATAATGAAGACCAGGAGGCAGTCTAACTGGAAATCTCACATTACATCATAATGACTGGAACTTTTCGTTCTCCCTAAATATTATGACTTGTCAACATTACGCTGTTTTCCAAACTCATGGTTCCAAGGAAGCGGATGGGAAAGACACAATGAAAGTGTGAAGCAATGATAGATACTCTGGTATTTTCACTATATCAAATGTGAAATGACCTCAAATTTTAGCTGCAGTCCATGTTGTATAAGGAAAAGTGGATAAACTCACTACTGTGTCTTAGAGGCTGCCTTGACCTGCTTACTTCTGGCAACTAGGGTTGCCAGACTATAAATTGGAGACAGCTCCTAAACCTTTAATGCTTATGTAGAAGAGGAAGTGTCAATCTGCTACGCAACCATTAAAGGTACTGAAGCCCTCTCCAGTTTTCAATCTGGCAACTTATGTCATAGGGCAGGAGTTGGCTTCCGCAGCTGAACAGCGGCCTGAAGTTGGGAAAGGCAAACGCCACCAGCAACTAATTGGTCCTCAAAGCTGTGGAGTCAAAAGGTAGTAATGTGAACCAGCTGGATGCAATCCTTTTTAAACAGGGCACAGGGCAGCCCTGCACCTTGAACCTATGCCTGCTGTCTCCCTGGATCTCTTGACCCCTAGTAGACCCTTCCAACATTCAGTGCTCACCAATGGCTTTTCTTCCTCCTGGAGAGAAGTGACCACAGGGTTCTGCCCTAATCCCAGTGCTATTCAACATCTTTTTCAAGGACATGTATGAAGGAATAGAGGATATGCTTATGAAATTTGCAGATGACACCAAATTAGGAGTAGTAGCTAACACTCCAGATGACAGGATCAACATTCAAAATCACCTTAACAGATCAGAAAGCTGGGCCAAAACTCACAAAATAAATTTGAACAAGGAGAAACATAAGGTACTGCACTTAGGCAGGAAAAATTAAAAGCATAGATACAGAATGGGGGACACCTAGCTTAACAACAGTACATGTAAAGGAATCTAGGAGTACTAGTAGACCACAAGTTGAACGTGAGTCAACAGTGTTTCTGGCAGCTAAAAAAGCCAATGCAATTCTAGGCTTCATCAACAGAAGTAGTGTCTAGATGGAGGGAAATAAGAGTACCACTCTATTCTGCTTTGGTCAGGCCTCACCTGGAATACTGAGTCCAGTTCTGGGCACCACAATTCAAAAAGGATTTTTACGTCAGGAAGAAACTCTTCTAGAACATGGCCACATAGCCTGAAAAACCCACAAAAAAAAGCTGGAGCATGTTCAAAGGAGAAGGATCAAAATATGGAAGGGTCTGAAAATCATCCCCTATGAATCTGGGAAGGTGTGATGGTATCTAAAAATGCAGGGTTAATAAATAAATAAAATATAAAAACTTTATTTATATACCGCCTTTCCTATAGATCAAAGCGGTTTACAATATAGAGGGAGGTTGTTTTCCCCCCATTTTCTTTTACTCTTGCCCCATGCAACAACAAACAAAACAACACATTATCAGCTGTGTAGGGGTGAATGAGTTCATTAGGTATGGAGGCCAAAGGGTTTAAAGGATTCTGCAGAGCCTCAGAAAGGAAGTCCTAATCCAGGGATTTTCAAAGCATATGCCAGGAAATACTCGTCTGCAAAAGAGCTGTCTGGTGTGCTGAGAAATAAACTGATTCACTTGTTGAGCAATCCTATGAACCCAACAGCATCTCTAATTCAGATTGTAAAACTACTTTCTGGAGAAACTAGTTACTGGGCCCGAACAGACAGGCCAAAATAAAGCTGCTTTGGGTCACTTTGGAGGTATACGGTTTCAATGACACACACATCTGAAGAGGCCAGAAGCTGTGCCAAAGTTGCACTTTGGCGTGGCTTCCGGCCTCTTAGGACGCATGCCTCCAAAGTGACCCAAAGCAGCTTTATTTTGGCCTGTCTGTTCAGGCTCATAGTGATCATTCAGTCAATCACTTAATTTATATCCTACCACTGTCCTAGGATTAGGACTCAAGTATTTTACAGGATTAAAAAAAATTACATGTAACTAAAACAATTAGAAAAAAATAAGATTAAAATAGTATTTATATGTTTAGCTGCCTACATAGTACCTCCAAGTCCCATCTCAGCAAAGCAGTACAAAAGGATACCATGATCAATGGTATCAAAACCTACTGAGAAGACCAGCAAAACCATCAATTCTGTCCAATTCTCAGCATAGATCATCCACCAAAATGTGCAATAAAGGCATACAGAAATGGATCTAGATAATCTATCTCATATAGGGACTCCTGGAGCTGGGAAAGAACCACACACTCTAGTACCTTGCCTAGAGAGGAAATATTAGATGTAGTGGGATTCAACAGGGGTCTTACAACGGCCTCCTTTAGGCAAGTCAGAACCCTGCATTACTGGACAGAGGCATTAATCACTCTCTAGTTAGTCCCACTCTGGACTTTTTAATAAGCCAGAAAAGGCAAGGATCTAGTATGCATGTGGTTGTTCTTACCTCGCAAAGGATCCTGTCTGTATGAGTTTAAAAGTATCCATTCACATCAGACACACAGGAGCCAAAGTTACATTGACTGGTCCTGTATTAACCTTAGCATTCAAATCAAAGTGGATCAAATGTACATCTACAAAGTGCTTAGCAAACTGTTTGCAACAGGCTGTTGAGTGGTCTGGATTCTGCTCTTGTGGACTGAGATGTAAAAGAACCCTAACCACTCAAAACAGCTCTGCTACTTGGCTCTTTGAAGGCACAATGGTGGCAGAGAAAAGGTTGGCCTTCAAATAGGTTTTTAAATATTTTCAGCTACATGTTTTCCACTGATGTCACCTGGCCATCATTTCATTTATTTCATTGCTGCCATCTCCCTAAACAACTAGGGGGCTGGTTAGCTCCACTAACCTGGATAGTTCTTTATTCTAGAGGTCAAACAGGTCTTCAACAGAAATATCTGCCAAGAAGCATCAGGAAATCTTCTGGATCCATTAGCCTCCGTATCTCTATTTAACACTCTATCTAACTCAGTATTTTAATGATCCAAGGGCAGACAGAAAGAGATGGGAAGTGGAAGAGCAGCTGTACTTAAGCTCTACTGCAGAGTACGCAAGGGCCAAATCCACCCCATCCATTGACAATACACTATATCCACCAAATTGGCTGCTACACCATGCTACCTGTAACAAGACACATCACTGTCAATTTGGGTTTTGTTTTTGTTTTGGGGTTTGTTTGTTTGTTTGTATGCCATTTTGGATCATTTTTCTTTGTTTGGGAGGCTTGCGGGTTCAGTGGGGTTCTTCTGTTTGCAACTTTCCTGGAGCATCTAGGTATGGTGACTTGTAATTTTCAAAGCAATATCCTCCATATTTTTTCCCCAGGAGAGTTGAGGGGCTCAGAGGTTGTAATATACTCTAACTCAATAGCCAGACTTCATGGATGAACCAGAAAGAGTTTATTGCAGTGGAACAGAAGTGCACTTTTTGCTAGTCACATACAGTACATTGGTTTCACTATTGCAACCCCTTGCAAGCAGAGTGAAGTGCCTCCTCTAGCAGCAGAGGCTGGGTGTCATGAAAGGACAGGAAATAATTAGCTAATTCAGCAGTGCTTATTGTACTTTTATTGCTAGGAAGAGAGAGGTCCTTGTGAGATTTTCTGCCGCATGCACCAAAATAATATGGCTGGATTTGGATACTAGGCTTGGATGTTTCTGATGCTTGGCTGTATACTCCTATGTCAATGGTCCTTTTACTGTTTAAGAGTAGTGGAAGTAGGTACAACAACTAGGCTTCAAGTGAGCTGTTAAGAGGAGGGCAACTGAATTAAATTATTAAATTAATATACTATTAAATTTAATTCATTAAATTAACATATCAAATTATAGCTCAAACATGCAATATAATACATTGTCATTTGCCTGAATTCCTAGATAACAGTTTGTTTGTTTGTTTGTTTGCCTATTTATGCCTTTTAAAACAGTATTCCAGGTAGGGGGACTATTCTATAGCCATACCAGAAAAAAATATGAAAGCAAAGGGAAAGTCGTGTTCAGGAAGTCAGTTGTGAAAAAGAAAAATCAGCTCCCCTCCTCACAATAAATTTTAACACCTTTTATATCTAGGGGACAATCTGAAACATTGCAATGTCTTCCCTTCAGTTTCACCAAATAAAATGTTCTGTAATTTAGGCCTGCTACGAACAATCACAATGGGAGATGCTGCTATTTCGCTTTTAAAAAGCTAAGCAGCTGTTTCAAGACATTGTTTTAAAAGTTCCTCTTTCCAGCAACTGGATTTGAGTCAAAGCATTTTTATCTAGTACATTCTTTGCATTTGAGTCTTTTGTTGAATTTGAAGTTTAATAGAGCAGCTGAGAATTTTAAAAACTTTTGGAAAATGTTACTTAAAAGAGGGGGATATGAACTTTAGCACACCCTGTAAAACATAAATTCTTTACCAAAAGAATAGCTTATTCATATTCACTGTACATTAGGTCAATTATTACTCACTTTCTTTGGATACCAACCAAAGGCCTCCACCCTCTATTACACAGTTTACTGTAATCAACCAAAGAAAGAAGGGAAGAATCATTTGAAACCAAACTTGTGGCTCAGGTCCCAGCCACAACCCATAGAAGCCTACATACACTGATTTAAAAAATAGTGCAAAAGTAAATCTGCCTGTATGTTCTTTGCTATAGCATGTAAACATGATATAGACTGTAAACTTCCATATAGAGCAGCCTCTCTTGATGTATTAATGTATTAGATAGTAGCACCTATTTCCCCCCCTAAAGGCTCTCAATTAATCAGCTAAAATGGAATCAGTATGTAGAGAGTTCATGTAGCACCTGTGAGACTAACTAAAGAAAGAAAAGTTGGCAGTATGAGCTTTGGGGCGGGAGAAGGATGGAGAATGAAGACTCACTAAAGCAAAGCAGGGAGAATAAAGTCGAGAGGGAGACATGCTTCCCCACCAATGTTCTATTGGCAGCTTGACCACTTGCCCCTGCCAAACACACAATTGAGCAGCGATGTGGCAGGCAGGGGGTGAGCATGACCCCTCTTTCTGTAGCTCTTTTTAGGGTATACTGATTCCCCCATGCACCTTTCAAACTTTTCTTCAGCAGTGGCTTGCATGAGGCCAGTTGGGTTGTTGCCGATGACTGCAATGCAATCTTGTGTAATGCAGACAGTTTGGAGAAGGCGGAGGAAGCCAGTGAATGAAAAAGAAAGGCAACAAACAATATAAGGAAGAGGCTGAGGCTCCAAGGTGAGAGAGGGAGCAAACACAAAAGGTGAGGCAGATGAGAAAACAAGAGAGACAGTCTCAGTCCTCAGAAAGGGGTCAGCACAGGAAGCTAGAAGGGGCTGGCATGCACCAGGGAAGCACAAGGCTTCCTTGGAGAGATGCAGTGGGAGCAAATGTTCCAACAGCAGCAGGACTGAGCCCAGGGCCAGCAGCATGGGCAGCCAGTGGGCCAGGCTCCAGCTGAAGCTCTGTGAGATCCCTGTCATCCAGTACAATGCTTGCCCCAAACCACCTGCCCTTGGCACCATCATTGTGAGACCATTGGCAAGTTTACGCATTGCTTGGGTGCCATGGTGGGGAGAAGGACAGACCAAGTAAGGGAACTCAGCCTCCAGGGGCAGTGAAGGTGGCAAAGGAAGAATCACACTTCTCCCTCACCTCTGTGATCGCGGTGGTAGTGTCAGTGGCAGCTCATTTCTCTCCCAGAGGGAGGTCACCCACATCTGGATAATGATATCACTTACACCAACTTTGTCACTTAGTCCCCAAGTTAAATTTATGTGTACTCCTTGTTCTGTGCAAACCACAGGAAAAGTATGACATTTGGAATTGATTGTGCAATTCTGTATCTTGAAAATTATTGGCTGTCTATAAAAGAAAACCTGCTTCTAATTCTCATGGCTATGACTATAACTTTGGAAGCCTGGTCATTAGGATTTGCTGCAATCAGTGCTTTAGTGACTTAAAGAGTTCTTTGGCTTTCTGCATAATTAGTGAACACAGAACATAACTATGCAAAACTAGAAATCTGTACACAATTTTGCATAATAGTGTACAGATTACATGTTTTAACTTTTAGCTTTTCCCAGCATAGATAGCCAAGGACCCTGAGCATTCTTTTTTTTTAATTGCAAAGTTGGTCAGACCAGCCAGCTGTAAACCTACCTCTTCTCTGCCTTTGTCAGATCATGTTAGATGACACTGACGTAAGACAGGTCACATAGCTCTCCAGTACTCATGTAGCAGAATATAACCCTACTCCACTCACAGGCATATTCTTGTCCTGGTCAGTGTGCAGCACTGATTCTCATAATCAGGTCCCAAGACAAAATGATAGGAACAGTTGGCAACATGATACACTCAAAGAAGAAAAGAAGGCGGTGGAAAAAGTATACAGTTCTGCCTGCTGTCATAATTCAGAACTGTCTTTTTTTTTTAAAAAAAGCTGGGGTCTTGCACTTCCTATGTACTCAAGAGCTGATCTGAATGAATTTTCTGTCTCCACCTACAAGTTGGTTTACTAGGACCTGCTGCTTGCATGGGTCACATCACCTTCTGTTGAGGCAAAAAGGTATCTTGATAGCTCCCCAAAGGTCTCCTTGAGGCAGTTTAATCCAATCTTTTAGAATTCCACAGACAGGGTTTCATACCCTGTATAACAGGCTATGAGATCTTGGAAATTATAGTCAAACCAATACAGAATGTCCCAAGTTGCAGAAAGATGCTCTCATTATACAATGTGCTTCCTACTAAGCCAGGAGTAATGTGTCACTAAAGAGAATATTGAGCATATTGAGTAAAAAGTGAAACAGGGGTACTTCTTATCCAGCAGCTTTGCATCTTAATCCCTGATGGAGAGACATTTCTTTTTTTTTTCCTTTATTTTAAAGCAAGGGGCTGAAAAAGCTAAAGTGTATATTATCTAATTCTATTTCGTGTGAACTGCTGCCAGATTGTGCAGAGATCTTGTAGCACCTTTGAGACTAACTGAAATGAAGAAGTTGGGAGCATGAGCTTCCGTAGACTTCAGTCCACTTCCTCAGACACATATATGCATATATCCATCTGAGAAAGTAGACTGAAGTCTACAAAAGCTCATGCTGCCAACTTCTTTATTTCAGTTAGTCTCAAAGGTGCTACAAGATCACTCCATATACTGATTCTACAGACTAACCCGGCTATATCTTTGAATGCTGCCAGATTGTAAAAGATTACATTCATCCACCTATATGAAATGAAAAGAAGATATGCTACCTTACCATGTATCTTAAACTGTAGAGAATAGGACTGAAGGTAAAGATAAAGGTTTCCCCTTTGACAAGGTTGTCAAGACATGTCCGACTGTAGGAGGCAATGCTCATCGCCATTACTAAGCTGAGGGAGCCAGTGTTGTCACATATGAAGATTCTCACACCAGCGCTTACCGTGGGTTAAGCACCAGTAAAACATCCCTGAAGCGCAAAGGTGTGAAAGCCGGTTGTGCTTCTGAAATGTTAATGAAGCGTACCCTTGTCTCTGCCATCCTTCATGGAACAGCCATTTCCTATTAACGCACGGTTCTTGTTAATAGGAAATGGCTGCTCCACAATCAATTCAAGGATGGTAGAGGCGAGGGGACGCTTCACTGACATTTCAGAAGCGCAACCAGCTTTCACACCCTCGCACTTCAGGGATGTTTTACCGGCACTTAACCCATGTTAAGCGCTGATGTGAAAATCTTAAATGACTCTGCGGTCATGTAGCCAGCATGACTGTATGGAACGTTGTTAACCTTCCCACCCAAGTGGTGCCTGTTTATCTACTTGCACTTTTACATGCTTTCAAACTGCTAGGCTGGCAGAAGCTGGGACTAGTCATGGGAGCTCACTCCGTCACGTGGTGCTTGGGCCTCAGTCTGCCAGCTTTCTGACTTTATGGTCATCATAATTGGCATCTTAACCACTAAGCCACCGTGTCCCATGGAATCACAGTGCTGTAAATGTGGAGTGTGATTCTAGCATAACAGTACAAGACTTTAAGTGAGACTTTACCCCTGCTGATCTGCCAACCTTACGATCATCAGAGTCAGTGTCTTAACCACTAAGTCAATGTGTCCCACAGGACTGAAGCCAAGGCAAAAAGGCAAAATTAGGTCATAGTTACAGCTGCAGCTGGAAGGGTTAGGGAGTCTCCTAAATCCAAGCCTGCAAGAAGCACAAGGATGTTCAGCCAATGCAGTGAGAAAATACATGCAGGCTGTTGAGACACAATCAACAAATTGCTAGACAATGTAAACATTTGGGAGGCTGTTCTTGTTCTCCCAGATCTTAAGGGAACAAAAGTAACATTCCCACTGTGTCTTAGCTGTTTTAAAACCTTGGCACAACTGACTTTTCTTCCTTTATAAATGCACACACAGCACTGCGACATGGGCCAACTTGGAGCAAATGTATCACTAATATGTGGCAGCAGGGAGAGAATGGAAAGGTGATCTAAAATCTGGTGGTCTCTCCTCTTTATGAGATGGCAGTGGCAGGACTCTTAGGTGGGAGTGACCATGTTCTCCTGGTGTTTGTTATACAGCAGAAAGAAGAAGCCAAATGTAGCCAGACAGACATTCTGGACTTTATGAGAGCTGATTTCAGTAAACCTGAGGGAATACTAGAGATGAAGCTGTGGTCAGGAATACTATGGCTGCATCCATACTGCAGAATTAAACCAGTCTGACACCGCTTAAGTGCCATGGATCAATGCTAAGGAAGTCTGGGCAATGTAGTTTGTTGTGGCACCTGAGCTCTGACAGAGAAGGCTAAATGTCTCACAAAATTTCTTCCAGAATTCCATAGCATTGAGCCATGGCAGTTAAACTAGTGTCAAACTGGATTGTTACTGCAGTACAGACACAGCGTAAGAGAGAAGCAAGCCCATGAGAGATGGGAGTTTCTTAAAAGGGAGATATTGAAGGCACAACTTCAAACAGTTCCAATGAGGAGGAAAAATGGGAGATGTCTCATAAACCAGGATGGATATCTAAAGAACTAGGTCCAGAGTGTGTCCTGCAGTATGGGTAGCATCGGACACTGCTCTGGACAGCCCCATGATTATTATGGAGGACATGATGGCCTGAGCTGCTCCTTACAGAGAAGCATCTGCATAAATGTTGAAGTCCACCAGCACAACTACCATAGCTCTACCTTCTCCTGCAAGCTAGAGGAGAGACCCCTTTCCAAGCACAGGTAAAGTAGCATCTTAAATCTAAATGTTCCTAATTTGGTTCTTATTATGAACACAGTCTAAATCTTCTGAGGTTAGAAGATTCCAGGTCTCTAAACCTCATGTTCCCTTCTCAGAGTTTCATCAGAAGTTCATTTGTTATTTTCTCTGCAGCATGTGGTTTTTACGTGGCAGCTCCACATTAATAACCATCACTGCGCTGGCTCAGCAGACAGCTGAGGCAGTAAAGAAAGAACACACAATATTCAGTATTAGGAGCCCTTTGACAATGTAGCTATTAGATCATTTTCAGATAGTTAAAGCTCTTGAACTGACACAGTTTTACTGGCGTCACAAATCATTAAGATGTATATCCTAGAGAGCTAGGTTTTGTATTGCTTTTTAAGTGAAACCTGCCACTTAGAAGTAATCCTACTTTTTTGGCCCACTTTTTGGAAATGGATAAAATTCTTCTAATCCTTAGAATGGGGTTTTTTTTTTCCCAACTGAAATGGCATTGACAGGTTTCCAAGGGTATCATTTAGGGAAAGTGAGTCTTCCTGCCTTGTTGTATCACTCCTACCTCTGTGTCACAAAAAGGGGAAACTGTATTATGGCAGATTGCATTTTCCCCTAACAGCTGAGCACCATTCACTCTGACTGGCAGAAGCCAACCAGGGTCACAAGTAGAGCAAGGTCTCTCACATCCCCTGGATATCCTTTGAACAGAATGGCAGCAAGAATAAAACCAAGGGCTTTTTCATTCAAAGCATGTGCTCTATCAGTGAGTTAAACATTCTCCCAATGTGATGTTACTGGTAAAGCACATTGTGCTAATTGATCATATAAAAAGGTAAGACAGAGAGTAATTAAAATTAATGACGTTATGAATAAAATTGTAAATCTGCAAACAAAAAACTGCAAGAATTACATTTTAAATTAAAGTGGCTGAATTAAATTGGATTTTCCATATTAGCATTTCTCCAGAATTAACTTATTAAATTGATTAAATGTGCCACAGTACTATAGAGCCCACAATTTTTACACGACCCTATTGTTTATTTAACCAAAACGAGTTCTCTTGGATTTTTACAAAACTGGCTTTTATTAGTCCCTCGGTGTTAAACAATTGTAATGTTTAAATCACAAGAGCAGTTCCAATGAATCATGTTAAGGGAATGAATCAAGGTAAGGGGCTTTTGAGGTTAGCACTCTTAGCAAGTTACATTACTTTACCCCACTAAGAACTAGTCTTAGATGTGTGCCAATCGCCAGAGCAGTATCTTGGATGGGATTTTTCAACCTTCATTCTGATAATGCTTCTAGTGTAGCAATGCAATATTCATTCAAGTATCCATATAAAATGACAGAGGCCTTGAGCAGATGGGGCAAAAGGAGTGGCCAGAGGCCACTCCTGACCGAATCACTCCCTGTTCGTTGCGGGACTATGGCAACCAGACGCCATGGTCCCAAAGCCAGATGCTGCCGCGGTCTCCAATAGGCCGCCAGCAATGAGCACTTCTTTTGTGCTCCTTTTTGTCCCAGGTTTGGGTTGCCTTATGCAGCCACAGCATAGCTTCAACCCAATCTAAGGGTGTGTGTCTTCTGAATGCCACACATCTGGATTGGGACAAAGTCAGCACTTTTGGCCCAACTTGTTCCAGGCCAAAGAGTCCAAGTTGAGGTGATAAACTTATTGTCCTGATCACAAATACATTTAGTGAGGCATAAGGGGAAATGCTTAGGATCACATCATCAAGTGTACACCTATGCATATATGCTTAGGAGCAAACCTCATTGACTTCAGGAGGGTTTATTCTATGTTAGGTTTGCAGTCCCAAACCCCCCTCCCCTCTCTCTCATATATTTCATTCAAGTAAATAAAATATTGAGGGAAACTGCATAAAATGAAACACAGAAATCGAATTCTCTGCTTTCAACAGTTTGCAGTGAGCTGTTCTTTTGTATGATTTTCTCCTTCCTTTTTATAGCTTTTATAGATATTAAAAGAGGCCTTTTTAGTTCTTTAGACTTCTTTGCCAAAGCCAAATAGAACAAGCAGATGCAAAGCTACCTTTTTTTACAAAATTCCCAGTGATTAGCTCGAAACATGAAACATGAACATGACCGGTGCAAATGTTAATCCTTTGTGAATATTTGTTTCCACCCCTCAGCACCATCACCTTTGAACATGTGTGCTGTATACAATGAATTGTATTGTATTCCTAAAACAAAATCATAATTAAGTAGTATTTTCAAACTAAACATATATATATATATATATATATATATATATATATATGAAATCTGAGCTTTTAAATGAGAAAAATGCTGCTGGCTATTGCATTAATCATTATACATGCACTTCAAAATAGTTTGTTTGATAATACTATTGTGAAGACTTATTGCTCTTTATTTATAGAATCGTAAAAACAGGTAACTTCAAAAATATATCTTCCAAGGTCTCTCTTTAAGATAATTAATGCAGCTATAATACTATTTGGGATGAATATCAGGCAACAAAAATAGACATCCTGGCTATAACAACATCAATTGGCATCCCGTTCAGTAGTTATGAGAATGGGTTTATAATCTCATAACTGCTGGAAATTCACATTTATGATAGTTAACAATCATATGACCCTAAAAAACCTTTTCAGCTTGTAAATACCCCAACCAAAGGGTTTTCTAAGGCACTTCAGTTCAGGCCACTGGGACATAATGTCTTAATCATAGAACACCTTGAGACAAGCAACTCTAGCTGGATCCCAAGGAGTCTTTCCAGCTGTCTGTTCTCCATGCAACCAGTGACTGGAGGAATGCTGCAGACGTCATTTCCCAATGCTCTAATACACAGTGCTTTGGAAACCCTTCTGCTCAGGCAATGTCAGGATGAAAAGGTGGTTTTCTGGGGATTAGCATCAGCAGATGTAACTACAATGAGGAAGTTCCATTATCTTAAGTCCCAAAAAGACAGGCCAAAATAAATCTGCTTCAGGTCACTTTGAAGGTATGCTGTTTAAATGAGCCAAAGCTGTGCTCCAGTCCTTAGGACTGAAGCATGGCTTTGGCATGGCTTCTGGCCTCTTAGGAAGCATGCAGCATTTGAATGGCATACCTCCGAAAGCAGCTTTATTTTGGCCTGTCTGTTGAGGCCCATAGTGACCTCTCATAATGCAGAATCCAAGCCACCAACTCTAAAAAAATAAATTGCATTTCATTGTAATCATACTGACAATGCCATAAAGCAAAAAAGGAAGAAAAATAAAACAAGGATAGAAAAAAGAAGAAAAACATTTGTCCTCCCATGGATTTAAATGGACATATTTTTTTAATGGGTTGGAGGGAGTCAAAGGGAGTAAATCTACCAAAACCAATGGCTCATCTCCCACATGATTCCTTGCCCAACCAAAACGTTTTGTTGTTAACAAATGCATTTCTTGGAAGTCAGTTCAGGTTCATAAAGCATTCCAAAATATTAAAGTATGTTGCCAGCATCATATGTTACAGTACTAATTTAAATTCAATGTAATTTTTAAGAGCAAGTTTTGCTTTTATCTTTGTTGCTTGCTTTCCATTCAGAATGGATAAATACCACTGACAGAATATATCAAAGAAGGCAGAGACTTTTCCACAAACACATATTATACCAGTTATAATAAAGAAGAACACATAATGCAATATTAAAGCAGGACTATTTTAATACTGGCCATATTTCCTACTTCTCAAAGCTCTTTGGAAATGACATAATGTTTACAAAGGCTGCAAATCTTGGTACATTTCACTTATAGGATATGTAAATATGTAATCAAATGAAAATTCCTCAACTAACTGACAAACTTAATTTTTAGATGTTGCACTAGACAAATCAGTAAATCAAAATTCGGGAGTTAAAAATATCTGGCTATTAAAAAAGAGCTGGACTGGACTGATGCTGTGAAGGAAAACCAGACATTGTTTGTACATGAAGTACACACACATCAAGGAGGCACACACAATAGTCTTAATATTTGAAGGGACTGAAGTCCAAACTTACTGTTGTCTGACTCAGAAGGAAACTCTGAGTAAAAGAATGATTCTGTCTGTTCTCAGTATCCATGTGGGTTTGGCTCCAGAACCCCATACGAATACCAAAATCCAAGGATACTCAAGTCAATATTTAACATTTAAAATTACCTGGATGACAAGGTCCAGGCACCAGGAAGTCATTCTTCCTGCACTGTTTCCCATCTAAGGCTCTGCCAGAATTTAAATGCTATCAATCCATCTCAGAGAGGGGCAGCAGAAGGAATAGGGCAAGGAGGTGTCAGCAAAGGGGTTTAAAGTCTGCAAGAGGTTTCCTTGTGAGAGAGTGGGAAACAGAGTGAAGCAAGTGTTTAAATTCTTGTAGTGGCTTTGTGATGTGAAGGTGAGAAAGAAAATGAGGAAGAGGTTTAAGTTCTGACTATGGCTTTGTGGTGGGATTAATTCCCATCGGGGAGGGAGGCATTGGCTTCTCTGGGACTTGCTGCAGCAGCCTCTGCTATTGCCCTGTGACTGCTTCTTAGCCTGGCCATTGCAGGTTAAGAAAAAAAGTTTATTCATTTCAATTTGAAGTTGCTCAAATCCATGGATATCAAACCCATGGATAGCAAAAGCCCACTATATGCAAAAGTCAAGGATACCAGTATATATACTTAATGCTGTCATGCTAATTTGGCATAAAACCCAAGCACTGAAGACAAATTGTTCATCACTAATGTCACCACAATCTTAAAAGGTCTCAAAACTAGCACAAGAGAAAGTTCAGCAACATTCTTGGCACATCTTTCAAGACATTTGCAGGGATTTGAATTATTTCTGTTATATAATACAGGAATCTCTACTCACTGTCTGTAATAAAAGCATTTGAGCTAAGCAGTTACTGCATGCCTTAACTTTTTTGCCCAATTTTACTATGTTAACTACTTTAGAAAGTATTTTGTGAATACTTACAAATATAAATATTATTTTTAAATGTAGAACAGAATACAGCAAAAAGATATCTCTGTATCTAAGTGTTTGAAAAAGAAACAATCCATATAAATGAACCATTTTTCATGGGATGCTGAATTAAAAGATGACTCATTTTAAACTGGTTTAGCAGCCAGAATTGATGCTGACTTGTGATTTGGATCCCCTGGATTTAAACAACTGGATCCCCAGGACGTCAGCAACTGTAGACTGGTATCAAATCTCCCATTTCTGGGCAAGGTGATCAAGAGGGCTGGTGTCTTCCAACTCCAGTAAGTCTTGGATTATACAAATTATCTAGTTCAAAATGGCTTTAGAGCAGGATACAAAGCTGAAAGTGCTATGATCGCCTTAGCAGATGAGCATTGACTGAGGGAGTGTGTCACTTCTGGACCTCTCAGCAGTGTTCAAAACCATTGGCCATGGTATTCATCTGGAAAGTCTGGGGAATATGGGAGGCACTGTGCTTCAGTGGTTCCGGTCCTATCTCTCAGGCAGATTCCAGATAGTGTTACTGTTCAACATCTACATGAAACCACTGGGACAGATCATCTGGAGTCATGGGGCTGGGTGCTATCAGTATACTGATGACTCCCAAATATATTTCTCTATGCCTCCAGATACAGCTTCAGCTAAGGACAGTGTGTCTACTCTGAATGCATGCCTGGAAGAAGTAATGGGCTAGATGAGGGGAAACAAATTGAAGCTGAGTTCAGACAAGACAAAGATGCTTACTGTCAAGGTTCATAACCAAGGTTTGGAGGTATGTCAACCAGTTCTGCCCCTGAAAGACTGTGTTCGCAGCTTGGGGATGCTTCATTGGAGGGCCACCCCTGTCATCAGCCAGGCAGCCACAGCAGGTGGAGGGACAGATGAGGGATGTGTGAAACAGCGTGTTAGTGAAGATGGAAATTTTGGAGGATGTGTAGAGTTCCTACACGAACTCAAGCTAACCTATCAGGTGAGTCTGCCATTATTGGGAAGCGAGGAGATCAGATAAGCAGCCTGGGCCCCCCATGTCATCATCCTCACAGGACCCTGGAAAACACCTTGGGATTTTCCACAGGAAGGTTTGGGAGTTGCAAATAGGGGAACCATCACCTCCAAGCATGAGACAATACCGATAGCCTCACCTTTGATGGGCCGGTGATCAAAGCAACGACCCACCCATCTTCCTGGTTGTCTTCCCTCATTTGTGTCAGCTCCAACTGAAAAGATAATGCCATCTCGCACCCCGGCCCAAAAAAACAAGGGCCATCAAACACCTTTGTCTAAGCTCCGGCCAAGCCATTAATCATATCACCAGAGGCAAGATTTTGCCTATAAGAACCCAGGGCTTTGCTACCTTCAAATTACAGCCTGGCTTCACACCAGACTGAACTCTGATTCTAGCTCCGGCCCGGCCTGCCTCTTCCTCATGTCCCTCTGGCCATGCCTCAGTTCCCCATTCTACCCGCTTCCTATGCATCGGATTCCCGGAGAAGACTACTGGAGTAAGTATCCCCCTAGTGATCTTTTCCCATCTTTCCCATCTTTATTTCCATTGAGTTGCAAGTGTGTGTGTTTGAGTGTATGTGTGTCCATTGCTGGGATTGTGTATTTTTCCCCTTTCTAATATAATCAGACCTTAATTGAAGAAGCCTGTCTCTGTGCTACTTCTTAAGGAATTAATTGGTCCTTCAGTATACAAATGTGGGAATAGGTCCCGAGTAGTCAATAAGAAGTCCTTCTCGACAATTTGAACTAATTAAAAAATTCCCCTAATTAGAGACTTCCTATCAAGCGTGGGTGGAATGGGGAGAGTGACAAGGTGGTCAGGAGGGGAACAGTGACTACTCCTTGTCTGCTCGGTGCTTCTCCTTCCACCACTCAATCCCTTCTCGCTCTCTCTTCCCACGTTGTCTCCTCTGGAGTGGCTGCCTGCATGACAGCATGAGTTTACATTTTCTGCTCAGGAAACATCAATTTCTGCATTTAAAATAATATTTCTGGAAGTTTGGGACAGCATAAGTCCTGGACTGTGAATAATCTTCAAAAAAAAAACCTGAGCAGTTTTCGAAGACTTTCTCACAGTGAGAAAAAGATTGCTAGGATTACTTATAGCTTGAAGGGGATGGGATAGTGGAAGAATTACAACTTTATGTCTGAGCCACAGATATGAGGTGGTAAAGTCAGGGACAGCCTCAGGAAAACTGATAGTTATTCAATTTTAATGCAAGAGAAGGTACTTGTGGAATTTTCTACCACGTATGCCAAAATAACTTGTCTGGCATGAGTATTAAGCACCCTGAATGACCAGGTGGGAGAGATACCGTTATCTGCTTTCTGAAAGGCAGCAAAACGTATTAAACTTCCCTGGGGGGGGGTGTCTGAACAAGGAAGACTCTGCTAATAGTAAATGTAAGAGACTTCTCCTTGCTAAAGAACATTTGCTAGTTCCCTCTCTGCAGTTCCACAGAGTACACAAATAGTCATATTTTTATCAGCTCTTATACTTGGCTCCTTGGGTAACCACCCAGTTTTTCCTGTATGGAAAAATGTTGGATCCAGTCCCACCTATGCTGAGCTATACTAGCTAGTGTTCAAATGAGCAATACTATTGGAAGTCAGTAAAGGGTGACATTTTGTATATAATACATAGTCACAGACTCCTATACACATATACTTACACACATACAATTAGTAATCAGGGAAATGGGAAAGGTTAACTGAACGATTCATGTATAATAGTCTAATTTATATGTCATCTATCATATATGTTTTCCAGACACCAAGTCAGCCCATTTGTTCAAATTAAAACACATATTATCTTAAATAATACAAAACTGCCAAATGAGAATTGCAGTTCAACAGCTATTGCTGTAATCTCTCTCCAGAACACTGTTAGATTTCATTTCCTCAAAACTACTTCAGTATAGATAAGTAGGGCTCTGTTCTCATCTGGAAACAGCTGTCTGTGTTGCTATGCCTACCCAAAGCAAAAAAATATATCACCAAACTGATAGCATACAAGTTTTACAGAAGAAGAACACTGTAAAGCTAGTCAAAACAAAGCATGAGACATGAGGCCAAGACAGAGTATTGCACTGATACTTAAGTGTAGCTCCAAATGCCAAAAACACTGCCCAAGACAGTTTTGTATATTAAACAGCAAGCTAAAATGTACTTCACTATATATCTTTTATTGGCCATATTTAGCTGTTTTTTTAAAAGCATAAAACAAAACAAATGCCTACATTTTATGTGCCTTTCATCCTTGTTCTTATTTTTAAATAAAGCATGCATTGCCCTTCACCAAGAGTTGCATATCTAGATCCAAGTAAGGACTGCCTTAAACTGGTGTCAAATACAATGCACTACATCTCTAAAGACCTTGCTCCCAATGTTTTAAAGAGCTTTTCAGTAGATTTACCTCTCTTCATCGCTATCTCTGTTATTAATAAAGACTCCAAACAGAACCAACCATACACTGGAAACCATATATTGGAACCACACTATGGAAACATTACCATATCAATTATGATGCCTATAACAGTTCAGTTCCTTGTCCTAGTTGGGAAGTAAGTGTCACTGTCATTATCTTCCCAATAATAAGTTTGACTGCATATCCCTTCCATTTATAGGGCTATAACAAAGATGAATATTGCACTTTGAATTCCTCTCTCTCTCAGGCAGCTCTTGTCAAAGGCACAGAATCACTGTCAGAGGAAAACAATGCCAAATCCCATTCTATACAGTCTTCCTGAAATTTACTCCAGATACAATAAAAGGGTTTTACATTCTCTGACAATAATTAAAAATTGAAGGGATTAACATGTACTGAATATATTTGAAATTTACTGTCTTCATCATCAATACATTTTATACAAACCAAACTCACAGTCTTCCTCTTGTTTTGGGATTTTGTTTTGTTTTTGGCAAGGAGGTAAAATCTGCCTACCTCTTTCACACTGAGGTCCAGTAAAGCCATAAGTGCAGGCACATCTGTTTGGGGCAACACATCTTCCTCCATTCAGGCACCCACTTTCACACACAGCTGCAATGGAAAGAGCAAAAGAGTTAGACAGGTGACAGTCATTCATTTGTCACTTCAGCTTCAGAAGTGGGGCCATGCTCCCTTACAAAATACCTTCACTGAACATGAAAAACTAATGGATCAGAGCCAAGACTGGGCTATCCCTTCTGAACATATTTGTTTGTATGGGAAGAAAAGGGATAGGAGGATATTTAGCAGCTTTCATCTGCAAGATTTACGACACAGAAGTAGTTTTATCAAGTAGTTTAGCTGATTATAAAAACTGTCCCTGGCAGTATCCTTAGGTGTATTTGGGCATAACAGTCACGATGTACTAAGGAAGGCTCCTATTAACAGATACCTATTTCTCCTTTCCTGGTGCACACAATCACGGGAAGCTGCTTCACATCAGGTCAGAGTATTTATTCATCTAACACAGTTTCAATACCATCTGTTTGGACTGGCAGTAGCTCTCTGGAGTTCAGATGCTGAAAGATCAAGAGTCTTTCAAATCACCTGATTCTATTCTAATCCTATTCAGTAGATGCCAGATGCCAGGAGTTGAAGATGGAACAATCTGCACATAAAGCCTGTGCAGACAATTAATTTCTTGAAGAATGAATAAAATTACAAAATGAAATCCATAACTAAGCTGTGATATGATAATATTCTGGGTTCAGGAACATCATCCTACCATTTGCTCTGTTATGGAAAACTTCAGTATGCCATTAAATTAGTGCACATACAGCATACAAGACATTGCTAATCTTGATGGGCATTAAGTAACAAATGTCTGTCTTCTAGCAGTACTTTTACTTATGTTCAAGAACTGGGAGCATTGTGTCACTGGGAAGGAAGGAAGTCACTTGCCTTAAAGAGCTATAGGACATAAAAATATCCTTATTAAAAGAGATAAAAACTTTCTATTCCTCATTTCCTGTCTCCCTGCTCTTTCTAAGAAACCTCACACAAAACTGCACACAACTAGAATTGCAGGCTTCTTTCTAAGAATATGATTTGCAGTTAAGCACATTTGTACAAACCCACATTACTTGGCACAAATACTTGTTGGAATATAGATGGTTCGGGTCTCTTGACAGACTTACTCATTCTGACAGACAAGCAAGCCTTGCCAAGCACTCTGAACTACTTATCAAATACACTTATAAATGCAATCACATATTTCAGAGGAGACTAACATCAAACTCTAATATGGCTTTACTTGAAAATCCATGGAAAAAGAATGGAAAAGGTTACTATGATCATTCAAAAATCAGAGTCAGATACAATCCTTCACCTTCTGCATACAGAGAACAGATTGTAAAAGAGCTCTTAATGTAATACCTAGAGCTTGAACAGACAGGTCAAAATAAACCTGCTTTGGGTGACTTTGGAGGTATGCTGTTTAAATGCTGCATGCGTCCTAAGAGGCTGGAAGCTGCATCAAAGCCATGCTCGAGTTCTAAGGACTGAAGCACAGCTTTGGCGCAGCTTCTGACCCCTAAAGAGGTGTGTGTCATTTAAACAGCATACCTCCAAAATGACCTGAAGCAGCTTTATTTTGGCTTGTCTGTTTGGACCCATAGTAATCCTTTCCACTTGAATTCTGGCCTTGCACCAGTAATCCACAAAGCAAGATCAAATCATCCTTAAGCCCAGAAATTCATTTACTTGCAGCCAGTGTCTCTAGTTTTCTATAGACCCTACATGGCACAACAACTGACGTTAAGTGTATGTTACATGAAATGCATGAAGACCTCATCTAACCCTGAATGGCTACACTCACTATAGTATGCCCTGCCAAAAAGCTGCAAACTTAGCGTGAGGCTAGCATGGTTTCTGATGTGAGCCTTACAACACATTCTTCAAGGATCCCACCGAAGTTTGTTCTCCATATGCAATGTGGCAGGATAGTATCCACAACTAACAAGTTCTAAGTCATCAGGTCCCTTTCAAAGTCTTTGAGAATTTTAAGAAAACAAGAACAGCAACATCAAGCAATATCCAATTATTATGAATTTGTGTGATGCTAATTTTAATTGCTCTAGTCAGAAAGAATTCTCCTGGCATCCACTGCAAAGTCACGTGATAGCTTGAAAAATTCCACTGCAGTCAACCAGCAGCCTAGAATTTGTTGAGTACAACAGATGTGTTCATTTTCAAAGAATAGCCATGTTAGTCTGTTGTAGCATCAAAAGGAGAAAAGAGAAGGGAAAGGGAATCTAGCAGTATCTTTCAGGCTAATTTAAATTTTAGTATGCGCTTTTTTGGATATCAATCCACTATCTCAGATGCACTGATAAGGTGATATTAAAGCCACAGGTTTTGAAGCATAAACTGTTTGGGGAGTTTTTGTGCATAATTAAACTGTTGTGAGAGATGTGTTAGTCTCCCTGTTGCTGAATTTTAATTAATTTTAACTATTGTTTAACTAATGCCAAATGTTGACAGGCAAGAATTTTCAGATCAAAACTAGCCTGCTTCAAATTTCACAACAGCAATGGCAACAAAAAGACACTTCATCCTAGGGGCCATCTTGGTTTACTTATCCCTTCCCAAATTAATTAGCAAACCCTCTATACAATAACATAATACTGTATCCAGCTTACTTCTGGGAAAGAAAGGTTGACTAAAATCAGCAATCCCTAGGGAAAAAACTCTTCTTGTTGCCATTGATACGATGCATTTCAACCACATTTACCTCACCACAAAAAAGTATCCAAAGCCCTCACTTCTTACTTATATCTTTAAACAACTGGGCATTAAAACGGTGCAAACCAATTCTGCTGAGCCCTAACTGAATGCAGTATTATATTACATTTACTTACGCTGTCCACAGTGTGTCCCGGTGTATCCCTTCTGGCAGAGGCAATGGTCATCACTACAGGTACCGCCATTCATACATCTGATGTTGCAGTGTTGCACTTGAAAAGAAAGACAAGACATTGCTCAACTATATAATCTAGAGCAGCGGTCCTCAACTTTTCATTACTGATCAAAGAACCTGGATCCCACTCTGACAGAAACAAAGATCCTACTCTTCCCCTCCAGAGGGAAGGTAGTTTGTTGTTATAGTACAGTATTATCATTTACGGTAAGCTATAAAGGCAAAAAGAATTGCAATAGAATTGCTGGGAATAAACAGAAACAAATTAATAAATTCCATTTTTAGTGGGAAACTAATACTGTAGAGCATTTTCATTGCTATAAAACTACAGAACGCAAAATATATAAATAAAAATACAGTAATATTATCTATTGCTCAGTGTTAAACACCTGTGTCATACCTAGACTATTTCTGCGTCTCACCAGTCATACCTTTACCACTAATTCAGAACCACTGAGCTATGAAACATTAACTACAGGTTCTATCAAATGGACATGCAAAATGTTTCATTATATTGCATGTGAGTTGTTTCACGATCAGACATGTGCTGGGACATAATGCTTTGTTTTAGATTGAAGATGTGGAAATTAGGCTAAACCGTCTTCCTTTAGAGCAAATTCTGAGTCATAACATTATCTACCTCATTTATTTCAATGTCACTAACTAGTAGCCAATATGTGGAATCTAACAGGCTGGCAAAACATAAAAGCCTGCATGTCAGAATGCCAATAATAAGGATGAAGTGGTAAAGAACACTTAAACCCTGGGTTCTTCACTACTGTGGGGGGAAAGTCTAGCATTTTGGTTCTTTGCTTGCTGTAGGTGAACAGATGCCAACAAGAGCAGACTCTAAATATGTAGCCAGGAAACAGATTCCATCTCAGCAGGAACCCATGAAAAGCTCCTCCCAAAATAAGATTACCATCAGGTTAGTGTATTGCTGTACTTTCAAAGAGACCTAGTATGGTTGTTGATGTCCTCAAAATGACAGAGTAATTAATGTTCCA
Organism: Sceloporus undulatus; assembly: GCF_019175285.1. NCBI lineage: Eukaryota > Metazoa > Chordata > Lepidosauria > Squamata > Phrynosomatidae > Sceloporus > Sceloporus undulatus. Next base: position 159,542,250 of record NC_056527.1, read on the forward strand.
CAAGAAACTGCTGTATTTTCTGGACAGGTATAGGGCCTAAATACCCCAAAGGCACCACATCTGTAAGCCTCCAAACATTGTTTAATCCAGCTATAGCGCTGATGTAGCATTAGGCTCCAGCATGAGCAGCTGTGGCTGCAATGGCACACGTAGCATTGGAACAGGTAGCGTGAATAACACGTGGATCCAGTAGCATGGAAAACCTTGGAGATAGAGGAGCTGCTGGGAGAGCATCATTACACACACACCCTGCACGCGCACGCGCGCACACACACACACTGCATTTCTGGTGAAAATTGAAAGCCAAAAGATGAATTCTGCCAGATCAAACAAGACTGGGATTTCCCCTTTCATCTCTTGTGTATTCCTGCCCTCTCATTCCTGGGAACTCCAGATCTTGTCTACCTGTTGGTAAGTCCATGAAGCATTATTGATCAAAACCAACCATCTCATCTCCCAAATAGCAAAACAAACTTGCCACTTTGGAAACCTTCTCAGGTTCTATTGAGAGGCAATCCAACTTTTGGTTTCCCAGGGAACCTCAATGGATTGAGGTTGGCTTTAAGGTATAAATAGCACCTCAAACCCTAGCCTTTTTGCTGCAGTCGGCTCACATGCTTGTCCAGTGACTGTTGCCCTCAGGGTTCAGGCTGATTCGCTAGTCTTTTGTCTGTTCCCATCTCCTCCAAAACCTGCATTCTCAAGCCTCATGCTTTAAGCTGCTCCTGCTTTCTGTGGACCATCTCTTCAGGATCGATAGATGTACCCTCTTATGCAACCCTCAAACTACTATTTTTCAGTAGTTTTCTTAAGGGGGGAGGATTTACCATATGCGAAGAGTAATAGTATAATTCAATAATTAAATTAATCACAGCGTGAGATGTTAACATACCAAACAATAGCAGGTCCCTCAACATTTTATAGATGAAAAACTAGACACATGTGGCTAAGCAATATCATGATGGAAGAACACACAAACTAGGGGAGGTTACAGCAGTTTGCTTTTCCATGAACCTACTGGGATGCAGAAGGTTCTCCCTCTCCTTTTCTCTTAACTGTGTGCAAAGTACCTTTGCATTTTGAATTCAGTTTGCAGCAATTAAACTAAGCTAAGGAGAAAGGGGGAAATGGGGAGGAGGAGAGAGAAACCTGTACATTTTAACAGCATCTGAAAAAGTGGGACAACAGAGGATTATTCAGGATTGTCCCAGACAAATTGGGACAGCTGAAGAATATGTTATAATTAATTGAAATTTGGAGGCAAACATTTCCATTTCCTCCTCATGGTTATGTCAAATCATAATGTGTGGCAACAAGGTGGGCAGTGGCTTTAAAATGTCTGGTCCTATTTAGCTTTACAAAATCTTAGAAAAACCAAAGGGATTAGAATTCATACTGGAGCATTGTCAGGAATATATTGCCAACAAAATTGCCAGAAGGATATATCACCAATTCATGGTAGATTACTCATACCACCATCATATTAAGGATCTGTCTTCACTATCTTTTGAAGTATGGACATGAGTGCATATTTTGTGTTTAATGCTGAAAACAACCAATCTCTGCCAATTAACATCACATCTAGATCTAGACCGCCTCTTAACAGCTTCACCTCAACTAGATTGTGCACAACATATCTGTAAGTCTACAAACTAATTAATTGGTGGAACCTATATACACCAAGATAAATCGAGCAGAACAAGGTGGGCAGTGGCTTTAAAATGTATGGTCCAACTTGGCTTTATAAAATCTTGGGAAAACAGAAGGGATTAGAAAACACATAGGAAATGAGATCATCAGTCAGGCGGGGTAGGAACTACAAACTGATTTCAATTAGAGTAAAGCATGCCAAAAGTTAACTTCCATTCCCACATTATTACCAAACCATTTAAATACACTAAGATTTAAAAAAGTTTAACAGTAGCTTAAATATAGGATTTTTAACATTACTTTCTCAAACCTAGAGGCTAAGAAGGTCTCTTTTATCTTTGTTTTATGAACAATATTAGAATGGATTCCCCACCCCCAACCCATTTGTCTTAATTATATTCAAAAAGCTTGTTCCAAACTAAATTATTTCTTCGTTATCTGACAGACTATCATTTTCAGGGGAATTGTGTTAAGGCTTGGGTGGGGTTGCATGTATGCAACACATGTTGAGGCATTTATGCAGAGGGGGGAGGCATTGTTTGTTATATTACGGTAAAGCAACAAACACAATTTCCCTCAAACCAACTTTGGGAGGAAATCAAAGCTTGAAGGAAGAAAATATGTTTTCCATTCTCTGCCTGCCAATGCTTTGCTAGCTATTAGGATCTCAATAGCTGGGCAAAGGTCTTTATCTTTGGAAGCATTGCACAGAAATTCACAGCCAACCAGACCAGACACCTCTAAGCTATAAAATTAACATGGCCTCATTCAATAAAGTGCACTTGAAAAGGTTCACTCTACCTGGAACTATTCCACTGGAAATCTGGAGAGGAATCAAATATTAAAAGCTCAAAGCACAACTGACACAGGGATAGAGGATTCTATTTGGCCTATAGTTTTAAGTAAAGCAACCGATTTGCACTTAATGAGCAAACAGGAAGATCAGATCCTGAGCAAACAGGAACATCGGGGAACACATGTCAAATTGCACACTATCCCCAACTTTGCAATTTCCCCCCCAAAAAAACTGATAGACAATTTTAGACAAATGTGTGGTTAGGAGAAATGTATTCAATCGAAAATTTAGGTCTTGTGCGTTTTTAAACAAAATGGCAGAAAAGAAGATGGAACAGATTTATAAGTGAACATATTCAAAACTGGCATGGAACATAAAACAGAGCAATCTGTCCATCCTCAACTGGCAGTGCCAACTGGTTAGAACATAAGCCAAAACCTACAATCAGAGCCATAACCGTCCAGCCACTCCCAGCTTTCCTCTGTTATGTCATTAGCAATATCAGACAAAAGAGATTTAGCAGGTAAAGTTTTTCCTGGCACAGTGGGGGAAAAAATCCATCTGTTTCATTTCTATATGTCATTCTAATATTAAAAGCCTGTCAGTAGGGCTAGGCAGAAAAAGCTACTTGCTTTGCCTACATTATATTCTCAGAACCCAGAACTCAAGTTGCATGGAGGAATCCCTTGTGCAGGTCACAGAAAGGTGGGACTGAAAGAGACCCAAGGGATCATCTAATCACATACACATCCTTTGTTGATATAGAAAACTGACATTCCAGACTAACACTCACTGAATTTCCTCTTAATCTCCAACAAAGGATTCATAGTCCCATCCCATTCATTAGAGCCACAGTGAAAGCCCACGGAAGACATTCAAAGTACTTCGAAGTCTTCATCAAAAAGAACAAAAACTAACTAATCCCCAGCTATATTTGGGAAAATATTAAACCATTTTTTAAAAATGGGATGGACAATTTACTTATCGTATCTTAGTCCTACCAAATGTTTAAATAGTACAACATATAAAAACACATTCGTACAATGAGGACAGGAAATGACCCATCAAACCCTCATGTTTTTCCGTTATAAGGGCAGGAATTACTGTCTTATCATAAAGAGTACTGTGCAACTCCGTTATCTGAATGCTACTCAAGCTCTATACATACATTCACAAAAATTATTAGTCTAGTTTTTTTTTTAAAAAAAATCCTAATTTCTCTTTGTTCTTCTCTCAGAATAACAAAGCTACCAGTCTGGTAGAGGAGAGGCAATCCATTTTACTTTCTCACTACCAGTGCATTTGGTTACCATTCTAGGTCTGGGGAAAGAGGATTTCCATCTCCATGGATGGCACAAAGTTGACTGCAAAGCAATTCATTCCTGTCCCAGTGTCTCACTACTTGCCACAGAGGAAAAGGCTTCTCTTCTTCCATGGCCAGTGTAGAAATCATGTAGACTGAGAATGCTGCAAACAAGCAATCCATTCCTCCTCCACAGCCTACCATTCACCCACACTCATCACTTGTTGACTGCAACAACCAGAGGAGTTGTTAAAGACTATTATCATCAGTCTAATAAAGCACACTGAAGTAGCTATTTCCACTGATTGCTTCAGCAATGATGTTTTATACCATGCTAGAAAAAGTAGCAGAAGTGTTGGTAAAGGAATTAAACAGAATGTAGGGAATGCTTGAGAAATAAGGCAATTCTTGAATTCTTAAGAGATGAGAATACATTGCATCAAGGTGACACTGCCTTAAGTGTCAACTCTGCAGCTTTCAGAATAAATTGTATTTGCTTCCATAAAGATTCTTAAAGATGCAATCCTATTTATTCTTATTTCAAAAATTCAAATTTATTTTCAGTCAACCAGACTTATTCACTAGTAAGTGGTTTAAGATTGCAGTCTGGATCTCAGGACGGACCAAAGGAGTTCAGACCACAAAGATACAGGTGTGTCAGAAAGGAAGTATATGTTCAAATACACAATAACTTAACTTTAAAAGAGGATTGCATACATTCATATGATAGTAACAGCAGTTATTGGCTATGGCTGCTACATTAAGCCATCAGAAGTCAGAGGCAACATACCTCTGAATACTAGATTCATAGCTAGTTAGCTTTTGTCCTCTTTGTCAGGGATCTAGTGTGTTGCCTCACTGCCTAGGTGCACTTTATCCCACAAGCCAGCAGCTTGTAGTATTCTGATACTGTTGGGTTAAAATAAATAAATAAATAAATAAATGAACAAACTTTATTATTTAAAAGTAAATATTTACTTGTTCTTGAAGTTTGAGGAATTCCGTCCCCAAAAGCAACTTTTTCCAAGCTGTGGTTCAGAGGTACTACCTTCCTGAATACTGTAAGGCTACATCACAGATGGACAGCCTTCTTTGCCTCCTGCTGATGGGCATCTCCAAAGCATCAGGGTAGGCAGTGTCAGAAACAGAATACTGGAAAACATGGACCTTTGGTCTAACGCAGCAAGACTTCTTGTGTTCATGAGAGGGTGGCTTCACCTCCCACATATACAATCTCTTTGAAATGCTTGAGGAATGACTGAATTACTGGAAAACATCTGTAAGGTCTAAGAGAATAAATGCAGAGGAGGATCTGGATCTTTTTTAATTAAAAAAAACCCCTCATAGCTGTCTTCACCAGACATGTCTCAATTATGTGGAGGTCCAAGCAAAGAACAGATGTAAAGCATTAAAGCAAGTCAAGGCTGTTGCTTAAATTAGGGAGTGGAAATATCATATTACATTTAAGGATCTTTAAGGATCCTGGATGAGCCCGTCTTTCCATCATGCCTAGGCATATCAAAAGCTCCCCCTCCATCCCAACTCCCACTGCCCTGGCCTTGGAGGGATAGAAGAAGATGCTGCCACAATCCCACCATGCCTAGGCCCATAAGAAGATGAAAGGCCATATCTCCATTCCAATTGCCACTTCCCTGGCTTTGAAGGGAAAGAAGAACCAACAGTATCTGCCCTTCCCTACTGCCATTTTCTTTTCCTTGTATGTCCTGTTTTATTCAGATTGTAAACCCGAGGACAGGGAACTGTGAAATTAACAGTTTGTAAACCATACTCAGAGCCTTTGAGTCTGAAGAGCAGGATATAAATACTCTATATAATAAATAAATACATAATCTTTTTTATCAATGAATCACTGAAGAGGTCTGATGGAGCAAGGAAGAACATTAATTCCTATCTAAAAGGTATTTTTATAAATGAGATTCTCCCTCTGAAATTTTACCTCTTCTGACTAGAATCCCTTCAACCGTGTTCGAATCCAAAGAAGAGTGCATGTTCAACTATTTGGGCTGGCTTTATAGAACATACAGGAGACTAGTAATCTTTGCAATCCCTTGGCAAAGCCTGGGTATATGTTGATATACATATATGTTAACCTCCTTTTATGTAATAAAGGCTCAATTAACCATTTTAACATAGCAGGGGTACAGTGGATACAACATGAGATTCCCATTTGATGACTGTCGTGACAATTGAAATAAGAAACACTTGAAAATATGGTAATACATAACATCCTTAGACACTTTCAAATCTGTGGTTTCTGTGCAGGATACAGTTAGGAATAATTTCAGCTTTTGTTGGAGAATTCACAAAACTGGTTGCCAATCCCAACCCGTTCCCCATCAGTACAGCCACTACACCAAAATAATTACAGTGAATCAACCTTATAAAGTAAAACATCCACAGACAACTTGTTTTTCCTGAATCTCATTTTTGTTGGCAGAAGATGACTGCCAATTTGGACAGCTTTAAAATGGGATTAGACAGTTTCACAGAGAAGGCTATCAATGGCTACCAGCCATGATAATGGTTTTATATTGCCTCCATCATCAGAAGGAGCATGCTTCCTCAAACAATTAGTTACTGGGGTGACTAAGAGGGTGCTGTTGCACTCACAATCGCACTCACATCCTTGTTTAGGGCTTCCAATGACACCTGTGGGCTGCTGGATAAACAGAAGGCTACACTAGATACTCTTTTGGTCTGATCCATCAATTTCTCCTTACGTTCTTATGCACATTAAAGGTTATGAATAAACTTGAGGTTGTAGCTGCCAGTACAGTGCTCATGTTATTAAGACAGAAAAGGAATTTTGTTCCCTTTCTCCTGTAACTCAGAATCTTCTAATTAAATAGATTGGCAGCAGAGAGTATACAAAATTAATTAGTGACCTTTCCTCCCTTAGAGCAGCCATGAACTGGGCAGCACCTAACCAAATAAATATGTAAGTGCACCAAAAAAAAGAGTTTAAATGGTTTTTGTGGGTTTTTCAGGGCTATGTGACTAAGTTCTAGAAGAGTTTATTCCTGACGTTTCGCCAGAGAACATGCCAGCCACAGATGCTGGCGAAACGTCAGGAATAAACTCTTCTAGAACATGGACACATAGCCTTTTCATATGGCATTAATATTACAGTCAGCCCTTCTTATACACGGATTTTTTATACATGGATTCAAGCATTCACGGTTTGAAAATGTTCAAAAAAAGTATATATTTCAAATATCAAACTTTGATTTTCCATTTTTTATAAGGGACACCATTTTGCTATGACTTGAGCATCCACGGATTTTGTTATCCACAGGGGATCTTGGAACCAAACCCTAGCGTATAACAAGGGTCCACTGTAATTTACTTATTAAATGTTTGACCTGGCCTGGACTCCTTTGATGTAACCATCAAATCTATATTGTGAACTCAACAATTCCAGAATCACTATGGGCCTAAACAGATGGCATGGCACTTCCCCTTTGAACACAGGATCGGGGCTGTGGCAACTGCATGTCATGGCCCTTATCCAGCATTTTTCTGGGCCAAAAAGAAGCAACAAAATGCCGCTTCTTTTTGGTCTGGAAAAAGGGCACCTCTGTGATGGCACGTTTTGGAGCTCCTCTTGGTGTGCAGTGTGTAGTTGCCATGCGCCTGAGTGCCGCAATGCTCTCCACTGGCTGGTCAGGTGGGCAGTATGATAGCAGCTTAGCGGCGAAGTCGGGGCTTGGGGCATGCAACTGCCACGCCACAATTCCACCCTAATGCTGGCCCTTTGGGCCAGTTTGTTTAGCCTCCAAATCACCCATTAAAGCTTTTCAATTGTAATTAATACTAAACACAAAAAGCTAGATCATTTAACCCACTAAAAGCCATCCCTGTCTGTCTGTCTTGTCTATTTGTTTTATATCTATAATTGTGGATTACCACATGCCCTTGTATTCACAAACCTCTAAGAAACGATATCTATTCTTTCTTTTCTGTCTCAATAACCTAGCCTGCTGCTTTCAGCTGAGCTACAGACAGTATACAATAATTTTTCTCCTGGAAGGCATATAATGATCGGTAAGCCAACTGCTATTGCCAAAACTTGTATGATATTGGTTACTATAGGAATGTCTGGAAGTGCTAAAACCCAACTCAATGGTTTTGCCTTAGTTGTGGTAAATGATTAATACTGAGTCAATGTTTAGCTGTCTGAACTACCAATTTACTGTCAAATTAAAACACACTACCATGCCCATTCAAGCGCATAAGAAGAAACGGCTAGTCTAGCCCTGGCATACATACCTGATTTTGAGCCACAGGATGGGGCAATCTGGCCACTTGGACATGTGCACATGTTTGGTCTTGAGCAAAATCCATCTCCACAGGAATGTCTACAAATCGCTGTTTAAAAAAAAATCCCAAAAGATATGAGCAGAGGAAGAAAGTTTCAAAGAAGCAACATGCACTCCTGTACCATGAGGCCCTGATGAGTAGCTACAGACAACCCACTGCTACATATGGACTGGCCTGATATGTCACAGGAAGCCAGAATTTTAGGAACAAGCCAGTGTGCTAATGGTCTGTAGCTGATCACTGCCACTGTAAGCAAGGAGAAGGTCAGCAAAGCGTAGGCTTTCTCTCCATAATTTAACATCACATCTGAACATAGCAGGAGCTGTCACAAACAAAACATGGAAAGAAAGACTGGTTTTGTTGATCCATTCCCCCACTTAATGGCAGCCAGGAGGCAGCATGCACCAGTACTCTAGCTTGCTATGGCCAAGCTGGTGATTCAAAGAAACTTGCCTTACTGTGATGTCCAAATGTATTCACATAATTCCCACATCACATTTCCAATATCCTCAAGTTTATACTCAAGTAAAACAACAGGTAGGTTGCAGTGTAGAAACTGCCATGCTTGATGTATCTGCATTTTCATCTTCATCTCTGAAGCAGCTCTGATATCCATTTCAAAATTTTACAGATTTTCCCAGACCACACATTTACAGAAGTCTTCATAATAGATTCTGACTGCATAGTCATAAAACTATAAAACTGGAGGAGCACCTCTCTCCAGCTCCCAGGAAGGTTGTAATAGGATTCCGGTTGGCTTTTATGCAAGAAGAAGCATACAGTCATACATTTCACTTGAAGAATGGACAAATACATGCTCATGCTGAATGGGAATATACAGAGATATAGATGCATAGATCTAGATATGGAGATGACATTAACTAAATACAGTTGGCTTTCTGTATCCACAGATTCTTTATCCATGGATTCAACCATCCATGGCTTGAAAATATTTTTAAAAATATAAATTGGAAAAAGCAAACCTTGATTTTTCTATTTTATATAAGGGGTACCATTTTACTATGCCATTGTATATAATGGGACCTGAGCATCCATGGAGTTTGGTATTCAAGGGGTCCTGGAACCCAAACCCACTGATATCAACAACCCACTGTACTAGCTTTTACTGTGACTGAAAGATCTTCAAAAGGAGAAGAACTAAAAAAGAAAGAGAAAGAATGAAAGAGAAAGAGGAGAAATAAAAACAGAGAAGTAAAGGATATAGCAGATCAGAACTGAAAGCAACATGTCACTTCAGGAAGCAGAGGAAACTGAAGAGGATAAGGTGAAAAGAGAAAGTTATATAGCAAGAAAATGGGAAACCTAACACAAATGAAACTTTCTCCATCAGAAGTCTCTCAAGGTGAGAAATATGAGGACCATCAGCAGGAATACTTTGCATCCTGTGGAGACAAGAGGCTCAAAGCCTGGGAAGTGGTGCTAACTATGGAAATCCTAGGTCATGCAAGGCATCGGGAGAGAGATTGCTGCAATAACTGATGAGATGAATAAACCACTGCCTGGTCTCTAATACAGTGACCCTGGAAGTTTAAATATCAGGCCTCTTCTTCAAGTAGCCAATAGAAGAGCCCTGTGATGTAAAGCTAGCCTGCAGCATAGACCATTGAAACACACTTGATTGTGCATGGTTGCTTGTTAATCATTCCTTTCTTAGCAGATTAATAGCATGGGTTGGGTTACAGCATTAGCTTCCACTGAGAAAACAGTGTTAGTGTGAGGAAGCTGACCCCTCCAATAGTAAGTGGGGAAGAGCAGATACAGAGATAATAAGGAGTATGTGTGATAGGAAGAGAAGGAGAGAGAAGAATGATTTTATGATTCTAAGAAAGAAATGCAATCACCCCTCCATTTTTGTGGACTTGGGCTCTGCGGCCCTCGCTTATGAGAGAGCGGCAAATGGAGGGAGATAAAATGGGACGCATGGCCACAGGCGCACACCGCCATTCAAGCCAATAGGGCTTGAATATTAACAGTTTTCATTTTTGCAGGGGGGATCCAGAACAGATTTTTCTTGCTACTTATCTGAAACAGACCTAGAGCAACTACTAAGGAAGGTCAGGAAAGAAAGTGCAAAGGCAGGGCTATTGTTGAACATAAAGAAAACAAAAATAATAATAAATAATAATACACAAATTAGAGTAAAAGAGTTCTCATCCTGGGACCAAACATTGATCAAACTGGGGACTGCTGTCAAGAAATCATAAGAAGACTAAGAATGGGGAGGGAAGCTATGAAAGAACTAAAAAAGATCTTAAAATGTAAAGACAGACAACTGTGTATGAAAGTTAAAATCATACCAGCCATTGCATTCCTTCTAATCATGTATGGATGTGAGAGCTGGACAGTTAAAGAAAGCAGACAGGAAGAAAATCAATTCATTTGAAATGTCATGCTGGAGAAGAGTGCTGAAGATACCGTGGACAGCCAAAAAAAATCCCCATACAAATGGGTCCTAAAATAGATGAAGCTTGAAATCTCCCTAGAAATCAAGGTGACTAGACTGAAGCTGTCATCCTTCGATCATATCATGAGTCACTGGGGAAAAAATAATGCTAGGAAAGGTGGAAGGAGGTAGAAAGAGAGGAAGGCTGCATGCAAGATGGATGGACTCTATTAGGGAGGTCACAGATATGAATTTACAGGAAATAAGCAGAGCAGTGGAGGACAGGGAATCTTGGAGATGCCTCTTCCACGGGATTGCCATGAGCTGAGATCAATTTAAGGGCAGTTAACAACAACATCATCAACAACAACAACAAATCTGAAACAGAAGTGTGTAATCAGGGCTGGATTAAGGCCCTAAACTAGGCCATCTTCAATAGGGAGAGCATTTTTTTTTAATTTCTATTTTTGTATAGAGGCCTAAGATGCATTTTACTTAGTTTGTGAATAATTCTAATAAGAAAAGGATCTGCCTTGTCCCTGTGCTTTCCGTGTGCCTCTGCCTATAGTTTTCTTGTGTATTTATAAAGAAGCAACTATTATATTTTTAAAAAATACTATCTTGAAGGAAATAAATTAAAAACCTGTATTAGAGGCCAAGGCAAAATGTTCAGCAAAAGCATGCACGCCACACAAATTTGCTTTGGTTTACGAGAAACGTTTTTCAGAGCTGCTTTACAAAATTATATCACTTGCTGTATTGTTATAACTACAGAATGTGTGGCTTCAGTGGTTAAGGAAGGCATTTGAAGATGATGGGCTCAGTGATAGGTTAATTAAAAGTAGGTAACCTTGGCCTGTCTTTCCCCATTCACTCATTATGTAAGTGTTCCCATGCTTGAAGTGCTTACTTTAACTATGAAACTGCAGCTCAAAGCCTGGTGTTTTTTCCTCATTTCTTTCACTTCTAGAAATCCACCGTATGTTCAGCTGAGTGTTGCTGCCTTAAGTCCAAGTTGCAAGGAAATTAAATCAAATTAATAAGTTGTTGTTGTTGTTGTGTGCCTTCAAGTCGCTTCCGACTTAAAGCAACCCAAAGGCAAACCTATCATAGGTTTCCTTGGCAAGACTTGTTCAGATGAGGTTTGCTCACAAGCTGAGGCAGTGCAATCAATTTTCTCAAAGGACAAAATGGTCACAAAATGGAATCTGGGGCATCTGCTCTGGCTTGAAAGGGTTTGTGGAAAACTGATGGGCTACTTCCTACATCAGCAAGCTAACAGTGGCAACTACATGACAGTCAATACTAATCAGGCAGCCAACACATAATACGGTGTCACCGAAGTACATCATGGGAAATTAAGTGGCTGCTCAGTACTGGTTGGAGGTCCTAACAACACCAAGCCTATGTACATCCAAGAATGTTTATTCAGGCATTCTACTGGTGTCAATGGGAGTTATGTTCTCGTAAATGTGCTTAAAGCCTGTAAGATATTGGTTTTATTTAAATGACAGTGGTAAAGAGACACCCTACCCATCTCTGCAGCAAAAACACACTACATTTTATTCTGGTTGCATGCTGTTGATGACTGTCTGAAACAGCTTCCATATGGCAAATGGGAAAATGCAGATCAGTCACAGACTGAGGAGATGAGAGGATGTGTGAATGGTACAATACTTTATTTAAAGAGAGAGAGAGAGAGAGAAAGAATGAAAGAGACTTTCTTTCTCTCTCTTTTTAGGTTGAGTTGGCAATCTGTTTAGCAAAAAGAGTGAGGAAAAAACAACTTACGGACTATGCACTGGTTTCCACCTGGTAAAGTTTTCCACCCAGGACAACAGTAGGCATTGTAACGCGATCCACATACATTGGGTCTACAAGGCAATCACAAGGGAAAAAATAACATCATTTTATAAGCCTCTGTAGTTTAGACAGACACACCATGACAAAAAAGAGAGAGGGTTTTTTTTTCCCTGGAAGGAAGCTTACATTTTTGTCAATGTGGGACATGTAGGGGAGGAGCTTGATGATGCTGAGAAGATGGGATCTGCATGATGTCCTGGGAGAGATGAAGGAGAAGTGGGTCTACAAACATTTAGAAGAAGCTCAATCCAGCAAGGATAGGGTCACAGATCCTTTCACATTATACAGTTATAGTGTTTTGATTCCACTTAGACTGTCATGGTTACATCTTGTGGGATTCTGGGATTTACTAACTAAGAACTCTAAATAACTTTTTCCTAAAATGCAAATCCTAGGATTCCATAAAATGAAAGAATAGCAGTCAAGATGGAAGCAACTGTGTTATGTAAAGGGGTTCCATATTGTATGGGCAGAGTAGAATTATTTTTAGGGCTATACTTCCCTGACTACTCCAGGCAACAATGCTACTAGCAATGTAGGCATAAGTCATGCATCCATGGAAATGTTCTATAGCATAAACAATGCTATAAGAAGTCTTTTCCATCTCATTCATAGAATCATAAAGTTGTATTAGACCATAAGTGCAGTATTCCAGTTGGGGGCCTGGCCAAAGCAAAATAGAGTGGCATTATTGCTTCTCTCGATCTAGATGCTATACTTCTATTGATGTAGCCTAAAATCCCATTGGCTTTTTTAGCTGCCGCATCACACTGTTGACTCATGTTCAACTTGTGGTCTACTTAGACTCCTATATCCCTTTCACTTGTTGTCAAGCCAGGTAGTCCTACTACATCTGTGCATTTCATTTTTTGCTGCTCCCTGTTTTGTTCAGTTTGGCCCAGCTTTCTAATCTATTAATGCAATTTTGAATTTTGAACCTCTCCTCTGGGGTATTAGCTACTCCTCCTAATTTGGTTTCATCTGCAAATTTGATAAGCTCTTTATTCTTTCATCCAAATCACTGATAAAGATGTTGAATAGCACTGGGCCCAGATAGAGATGTGAAGGCCAGTGGAAAAATTAGGAGAAAAAAAAACATTTTTTTCCATTTTTCCCCTGAATCATGCAAAAATAGAATATTCCATAATTTATTTTCTTCTTTTTTCTTTTTTTCTTTCCCCCCCCCCCCCCATTTTCCCCAGGAGAATATTACTTGTCTTTCAGCCTCACTCATTTGCTTTCTGTGAAATGGTTGTTTTTAATAGCCATGCCATACTACTCCATTGCAGCCATTTTGTGGCACCCATTACACTTCCTTAAAATTCCAAACAAACTCCAGAGAAATTCCAAAAATGCCTATCAGCCTGAAAACACTAGAATGTGTGTGTGTGTGTGTGTGTGTGTGTGTGTGTGTGTGTGTGTGTGCCAAATTAAACATGAATGTATTTCTAATGATAATAATTAAGGCCTATTTCATTATCTCCCTGTAAGCTGTCACTTTGCTGGACCACGTATAAGTGACACTTCTAAAAAGCATTGATTAACCATACACTAGAGCTACAATGCTCAGATATGCTATGTATCTTGTGAATTTACGAATCCATTTAATTGAGTTGAAACCAATATATTTAATAGCTACAACAGATATAACACATACAATTTAGCATTTGAGCAGGGAGAAAAGAAGAATGGATTTGTATCATAGGAACTGAACTAAACAGAATTTGTCTATAAGTGTAATCAATTGTAGGTATTGTGTAGGATGTGAGATTGTTGAAATGTGCAAATCTAGGGAATGAATCCGTTACATCGGCTGACAAAAGAAAGAAAGGGGTTGCAATTTATGTGGAAAGGGAAATAGAAGTAAAAGAACTATTCATGGACCCCAATGGACATTATATAGGATTAGAGGCAGTTTGTTTTGATTCAGAAATTATGATCACTGGAGAATATGCCCCATTAGAAAACAAAAGCCAATTTTATATGAAACTGATGGAAAAAATGTCAGAATACACCTATGAAAACGTAATTATGATGGCCAATTTCAATGGGGTGATTAATCCCTCTATTGACAGGAAAGCAGACAAAAAGATTTGATCTGAAACAAGGGAAACTGCCTAAATCTGTTTTTGATTTGATGGAATCAATGTCCATAGAAGATGCATGAAGATTGAAATACAGTTTAGCGAAACAATTTACACTTTTTCCAACAGGCATAAAACCTGGTCAAGACTTGACATATTTATTAATTTGGCATCTATAAACACAAGAATCACGAACATTGATGTGCTATCAAATGTAATATCTGACCACAATAATGTCCCTGAGGGGAAAGAGGAAGGAATTCAATTGAAGATGGGACAACTCAATCTTAAGAGAAAAAGAAAGAAATTGTGGTACAATTAACAACTTTATTAAAGAGAATGTGAATGGAGAGATGAAAGAAGAGGTGGTATGGGATGCCTTTAAGGCAGTGATTTGTTGGCTGCTAATAAAAATGGCAAGTGAAAAAAAAGAAGAAAAGAGAAAGGAAAACGAAAGAGCTCCAGGAATGTTTGAAAAAGAAAGAAAGGAAGTTGGAAGAATTTCCAATAGGAAAAAAAAACACAAGAAATTAAAAGATTATGAAAAGAAATTTCCCTTATGTTGGTAGAGGAGATTGAGAAAAGCAAGAAAATACTAGACAACGATTCATAATGTTATATTGGAGATGCTACAGATTAAAATGAAAAAAGACCCAAACGTTTTCATTCTAGGCATGACAAAAGAAAAATATGAAAATGAATTAGGGAAAATATTACATTACATTATTTCAGCTGCTAGGATATTATATGCGAAAAGATGGAAGAAGACAGAGATTTCAGATACAGTATATCAGAATGGGAAATGAAGATGTATGAATGTATGGAAAACGGTAAGCTAACATTATTACTCAGGGATGCTCCAAAAGAAAAAAATGATAAAGACTGGGGAAGGATGTATAAATATTTGAATTTAGAATAACTTGAGATGTATATATCCCCAAAATTTATCAAGATTAATAATACAAAAGATAGAAAATGTCTGGTTCATGTTACAAAGTGATATGATACATGTGCCACTAACTTCATTTAGAATAGAAAGAAAATGTTTGAAAATAACAGACAATATAGACCTAGCTATAAAATAAGACAGAGGCTCTAGAATAACAAATAGAAAGAAGAAAAATTAAAGGGTATTATTTAATGTTTGTAATAGACTGCAGAAGCCAGGAAAGGGAACTAATATGTTTGGATGGATGTTTATTTGTGGGTTTTATGTACCTGTTTGTTTGTCAGTTTGTATGGTATTGGTTGTAATTTTATGTTGTAAATAAACTGATTTAAAATGGAAAAAAATATAAAAGATGTGCTATGAATCTTAGGGGAGGAAAAGGATGACTAGCAAGACCAAATTCAATTTCTCTGCTTTCAACGCTTCTCATATTGCTTTAAATCTTTCTCAGAAGTGTCTGTGATTACTCTTCCCACACACTTTCTGCCCATTAACCAGTTCTTCCCTTGCTCCCTCATAACTGTCTCTTGCACCAATTCCATTCAGAAAAATCAGGGAGCTTCTCTAATACACATAGGCATAGGGCACAACTGTTGCAGAATTTGTAACAGAGAGAACAATGTTCAGCTGTCAACTCAAATAGGCTTGTCCCAGAAAGCCAATGACATAAAGGTCTAATTCGACAATGTCAAAACACCAGTACCGCGTCATTAGGGACTGGAGATCACTGCAACAGACCCGAGGAATAAGGAGCTTGTGAGCAACAGCACTACTTGAAGAGAGCATGTAGTAGCCAAAGATCTGTTTCACTAAGTGACACCAAGCCAGGAAAAATGATTGTCTGTTGTCTCATATTTTAGAAAGCAATCTAGTAATAAGTCTTCAAGCTAGTGCTTTTTACTTGGTAAATTTTGCTGGAGGAAGATCAAGGCTGCCTCCTTGTCTTCCACTCTTTTAGGGTTCTGGGATCAATTCTTGTATGCATACATGAATGCACACACAGAAAAAGAGAGAGTTCAGGCTACTCTTGGATGTCACCTTCAATTCTCTCTGTAGTAAAATAAAGGAAAAAAGCTTGCAAAAGAAATTACCATCTCTACCAGAATTATGCCTCCTAAACATAACTGAGATAGTGAATGAATTTAAATCAAGAGGGGGAAAAGTGCGCTGATATATATGTTAACAGCGTCACGCACAGTGTACACGAGCCATTGGAAATGTGAAAAGGGACCCTCAATTGAGGAATGGAAAGTCAGACTCCAGGATTTGGGAACAATGGATGTGCTGCCCATGTTTGGAAAAGGGAAAGCAATTCAACAATCTAAGGAAAAGTGAGTGGAAAGAGCAGAATTGTGGTCTTAGAATCATAACAATTTGATTTGAGTACTAATGACATATAAGGAGACATGCACTCCTGTAACGTGGATCTGGAAAAATACTAATGAAAAAACGTTGAGGAAAGACTCATCTTTATGTAATTACCTACTTTTGGATGCCATTTAGAAAGAAGGAAGTGTATTATACTGATATATCTTTGTAATGTAGATTGCACATTGTGGTGTACAGTATATTGTATAGTGTAAAAAGTTATTTTAAAAATAAGATAAATTTTCTCTGTAGTGAGCACTTGCCGGATAGCGCATCCGAAATTCCAGTTGGCATGCCTTTACTAGAGAAAAAACTAACTCTGATGCAAAGCCCACACACTATGTTCTGAACAAGGATCAGGCAGTAGCTTGTTAGGGAACCTCAGAACAAAATGTGAAACCTTCGCTCCAAATAATCTAATTCAACAGCAGTATCTGTAAAAGATACAAACCAGGAGAAGACAGGTACTTAGACTCTCCTCTAAAGACCAGGGGATGGGGCACAGATAACTCAGAGGAAGTGCTGGTCAAACTGTTCTGCCCTTGCCCCTGGCATGGCCTTCCCAACCAAGGAGAAACCAAATTCTGGGCAAAAGACATTGCCCATCTGTCAGCTCCCTGAGGAGCAGTGAATTCTGGCCCAGCTGCTGGCCCAGCTGCAAGCACCGCCTGAGGTGAAAGCATTCCTCCAGAAGTCCTGGCAGTTGCTGGCTAAAGCTGGCAAGTGTGGGAACTGAATAAATTAATGCAGGGAGGCTAGACAGAGTGGGAAGAACAAGTCTGGGAATACGGCAGCAGCAAGAGAGCATGCAACTAACAGATGAAATCTGAGACAGGGATGTGATGAAAATGGCTCTGCTTCAGAGTCAGCAAGAAGGAAGTGGATGTACTGGGAACACAGAAAGGACCCCTTTAAAGAAATAAAAAAAATACAACATGTATGTATGTGGAACATGGCAGAGGAAGCTGGCATTAGTGCTTTACCATCCTAAAATAATTTCTGGGAGCTATTTTACCTTAATTATACTGAATTGTGATGGCTTATAGCTTTTAACAATAAACAAACCCGTACTCATAATACTGTTAAAGTACTTTAGCACTTTGACTGTAACTCTTGAATTTAGTGAAAATCAATTTCTGAAATGTTACATCAGACTTGATGTGATACATGAAAGCAAAGGACACAAAGGAAGGAGAAAGGCAAACCATGTATATTCCAGAAGAGAGCTGGATGCAAACCCATTGATATGGAGGGACAATCAAAACAAAAGAACTGGTGTGCATTTCTATTTTTTAAAAAAACAAACAAAACATTTTTGTAGCTTTCTCTTTATTTTGTATTCATTTCCCTTTATTAATATTTTACTGTTTCTTGGACTCGTATGTTCTTGCAGAGAATAATTTGAGCCAAGGACCATACAGATCTAGTGCAGCAAATTGTTTTCAATGTCATGGTCTCTAATATGGGATACAAAAAGCAAAAGAAGAATCTGTAACCATGTGCAGAATCATAGAGTTGGAACAAGATTCCAAGGGCCCTCAAATCCAATCCCCTGCCATGCAGGAACTCACAATCAAAGCACCCCCGACAGATGGCCATCCAGTCTCTGTTAAAAAATCTCTAAAGAACTATACATTAAATCAAAACAATTTGTCTCTTTGTACTTGCAGTTCTGTGCATTACAACTGTAAACTATGTTGGTTTTACAATTACAATAATTGCAGTATGATTAGGGGAAAAATCTTGCTCTCATGTCATTATGATTTACAATAATAACATTCTGGAGACTCTAGGCCCATTTAATGTAGACAGCATTACACAAGTAAAAACAACAGCACATATGCAAAAGACGATTTGGTTCTCTTGACAAGCAAGGTGCCCACACACAGTTAAACAAATGTTTGTCTTATAACAGAGGTGGTGATTGCTTCTCTGTCTCCTAGTTCTTGACGTATTTTTAAACACATGTATTTTCCATGAGAAATGGATCGCTTGTGATTTATCATTTGCCTTTCCCCATTCCTCCCTTGCCTAGTAGGTTGGTTTTAAACTTTGAAACACCACAAAAAATCATTTTCACATGGTAGTCCATGGGTTAGCCGTAGAACCCATGTTAAGCACTAACCGTGTCATCATTATGCTAAACATGTGAAACAAAGTCAAACTATAATTTAACACATCAAACTAAATCCTTCTCCTAGATCAAAACTGGTGGGAACTGCTTAATACATGCACACAGAGAAGCAGATAGAAAGTTAGGCCAGAATTACAATATTGCAGCATATGCCAGTTGCAATATGGTGGTGCAGTGGTTAAAATGCCTGTACTGCATCCACTCACTCACAAACCATAAATTTGCGAGTCCAAGACCAGCGAAAGGGCTCAACCTTGATTCAGGCTTGCATCCTTCTGAGGAGGTCACTAAAATGAGTACCCAGATTGTTGGGGGCAATTAGCTTACAATTTGTAAACTGCTTATGGAGTGCTTAAGTGCACTGATAAGCAGTATAGAAATGTATTTGCTTGCTTGCTATTAGATCTTTATTATTTTATTTTACTGTAGGCTTACTTTGAAGATCTCAAATTTCTGGCCTGCTCATCTAGCAGGAAGTAGTATTTCGGATATCCTGGCCCCAGGTCATTTAGGGCTTTGTAAATCTGTTCTTGTGGACTAGTGTGATATGGTCTCTAAAACAGTGGCGTCCCCATACGGACCAGGTGTCACCCGGCATGGGGGGCATGGCTTCCAGGGAGTGGCACTTCCCTGCATGTTGAGAAACTGGAGGGAACAAGCTTGTTTTCTGCTGCTCCAGAGAACAGGACCCAGAACAATGGATGCAAGCTACAGGGAAAGAAATTCCACCTCAACATTAGGAGGAACTTCCTGACAGTATGGGCTGTTCAACAGTGGAATACACTCTCTCGGAGTGTGGTGGAGTCCCCTCCTTGGAAGTCTTTAAACAGAGGCTGGATGGCCATCTGTCGAGGAAGCTTTGATTGAGAGTTCCTGCATGGCAGGGGGTTGGACTGGATGGCCCTTGTGGTCTCTTCCAACTCTATGATTCTATAAGTCACCTTCTCAAACTGTCCCTGCACTCCCCCATGCACCACTCTTCCCTGTGCTGTCCCAAGTGGGTCGGCAGGGAGAGGCTGGAGCATTTGGGATGGCGCAGGGGGCAGGGATGGCAGGGGGTATGGGGGTAGGGCCACCCAGAGGTGCAGAGATGGCTTAGGGGGTGCACAGAGATGGTGCAGGGGGTGGGAGCGCACAGGAGGAGGGCCCAACTGGGTGTCACCCCCCCTTCTGCAGTGTCACCCAGTGCAAGCAGTACCAGCGCCCCCCCCCCCCCAGTAATGCCACTGCTATAAAATGCACACCTGACATCAGTCTGACTGCTTCTGAACACTTTTCAAGGGCAGCCCCATGTAGAGTGCATTACAGTAGGGGAGAATGCATCTGTTTGTAGTGTTGATTCAGGGTTTTCCATTTCAAGAGTACAAGAATACATTTACACTGTTTGACAGAGATAATAAAACTGTCACCCAAAAGATACTGCTGTTTTCTGCCTTCCACATCCACCCTTGCTTCCTATTTAGCACCCTCTGTTAGTTGTTTCATTCTTGCTTTTGTTTTCATGCCAAATTGTACACAAATTGTTCAATTGGGTTGAAACTGTGCAGTTGGAAAGCTGATATGTGATCAGCTGGAAAAATGGAGAGAGAGGAAAATAGACCCAAGATGTGTGCTGGGGCTTGGGCAGTGAAATGAAAATAAATAACATGTGAGCATACAGAAATCCTTGCTGAAACTTTGAAAAGGATTGAAAGATTATTGTGAACCAAAATAGCACAAGTAGGTTGAGTATCCCATATCCCAATGGTTCCCAAACATTTTGGGGCTATCACCCCCTTCCCTCTTGAGTGACAATGCTAGTGCCCCCCAAAGCCTATCTAGGGCAAAAAGGACAGGGGAGGTTGCTGCCACCACTGCTTTGTGCAGCACCCAGCCAGCATCTACCTCAACCATGCCCAGTTTGCTATTAGCCCCATTCATCAATGGCAGTGGGGCACATCTGCTTCTTCCTCTCACTTGCGCCAGCCATACAGCAAAACAAAGGCTGGTTGGCTGGCTGCTTGGTTGCTGCTCCCAAGGTGACTAGATGCAAAGAGAGCAAAACCCAGCAGCTGGCCAAGCAGCAAATGAGAAGCCTCCTTCCTGCCCACACCAGTCTTCACTGCAGTGCTGGCATTGGTGAAAGGCTGCTTGGTTATTGCTCAGCCGGCTGCTCAGTTGCTGCTCCCAAAGTGATTGGGTGCAAAGGAAAAAGCTTCTCCTTGGTGAGGAAGGACTCTTGAGCCTTCTTCACTGGGGCAGAAAAGGATGCAGCCAGCTTCCCACGTTTCTCGCAGGCAAGGAAGAACTCTCAATTCTGTTTTGCCAGGACAGTAGGCAGTGCAGATAGCGTCCCACTTTTCACCCCTGAAGGACTCTGAATCCTTCACCAAAGTAGAGAGGGGCAAAGCTGATGTGTGTATAGGAGGTTTACAGTGACCACATGCTCTGGACTGGAGATTGATATGGACAGGAAAAGGGAGAGATTTTAACTACAGGAACAGCTCCAGGGTGAAGGACTCTTTCCAAGAATCGACGCCGGACACAGCCTGTCTGACAAATGAAAGTAGGAGCAGCAGCGCAGCTCCAACCTTCTGGCCAAATGCCGGTGAAGCTCACAAGGCTTAAGAAGTGTCCCAGATTTGAAAGCTTTTTGCTGTCGCTTCTTCCCCACCACCATGTGCTCTAACTCCTTGCTCCCATCAGTTAGTCTGTCCCAAAATGGTGCAGCTCTGAGCCACAGATGTGATGCCCTGCACCTAACCTTCCTAAGAGCTTCCCAACTGACACTGACACTACTAGTGAAAGATGCAGCTAAGGGAGTGAGCTTGTGCAGGCAGGTAACTAGCAGGGGACACCACCACATGAAGCAATCAGCAAAATTGCACAGTGCTTTTAAAGGACCCTGAGAAGAAAAGTTTCATGCAATCCTCATCCCCACCATGGTCCTAAAGGACATTTATCTTCTTTGTGTACCAATACTGAAGCCCGTGCATCATCCCCTTTTTCCTCACCACCACCCTGCTGCCCCTTTTTCCCTCCCTAGATATTTCCATCACCCCCCAGGGAGCAGTACCACCCACTATGGGAATCACTACCTCAACCAAAATGCTTAGGGACCAGGTGTGTTTGGGATTTGTTCATGAATATTTGCATATTCATAATGCTATATCTTGGAGATGGGCCCCAAATCCCAAATGATTTCTGATTTTCAGATAAGAGATACTCAGCTGGTAATGACTATTGACGCTTGTGGAGAAACCACCACAGATACGAGATGTAAACAAGGAGCAAATCAAAGTCTGTGTTCGGTAACTATTGTTGTTGTTGTGTGGTATCTGACAATGTATTTGTGCAGCTGGAAACTATGCTCTTAAAAAACCTCGCCTCCTGTGCCTTTAATCTCTCCCTTGTTGCCTTGACTTAAGACTATGAGAATTACAGCATCCTGCCTCAATTCAGCAGGAAAAAAAATTGAAAGGCAGATCAGCTATGCAGATGAACTGGGGATTCTGCAGCTGTGAGGCCTGGATGAAAGTCAGGAATTCAAAATGACATGCAGCAGCGCCAAACACTTTACTGACCTCAATTTCTATCACACTGAGAATGGCCAAATACGGTAACTGATATTACTTAACACCAAGGGGACCTCTACAAAACGTTACAGAAACTTTCTAGTGTTGCTTGCGAAGATCTCATCCAATCTGACAGAGGGGTGCAGTTCTCACTTGCAATGGACCACATGCAGAACAGCTAATAAGGCATACTATTTTGTTGCTCTGTGTGCCAATAGAAAAAAACAGTTCTGCATTTGATGCAGCATCAAAATCTTTGCAATGTAATAAGCGTATGTATTTTAAATGAACACTCCAGGATACATAGTCATAGTCCAACACTTAAACCACAGGAATCCTGAATATGTTTCAGTTATTAATGCATAACTCTACAATGATCATCTAGTCCAACCCTCTGCCATGGAGGAAGACCCAATCAAAGCACCCTTGACAGATGGCCATCTAGTCTCTGCTTAAAAGCCTTCAAAGAAGGAGACTCCACCACTCTTTGAGCCAGCATACTCCATAGTTGAGCAGCTCTTACTGTCAGAGGTTCTTCCTCATGTTGAGGTGGAATCTCTTTTCCTGTACCTTGGAATCTATTGCTTTGTGTCCTAGTCTCTGGAGCAGCAGAAAACAAGCCTGCTCCATCCTCAATATAACATCCCTTTAAATATTTAAACACAGCTATAATGTCACGTTTTAACCTTCTCTTCTCCAGGCTAAGTATACCCAGGTCCCTAAGATGCTTCTCAAGGGGCATGGTTTCCAGACTTTTTACCATTTTGGTCACCCTCCTCTGGAAATGTTCCAACTTATCTACGTCCTTCTTGAATTGTGGTGACCAGAACTGGACACAGTATTTCAGGTGAGGTATGGCCAAAGCAGACTAGAGTGGTGTCAGCCAGTATATTAAATTGGGATGAGGGCCAACTCCCAGTGCAGTCTGGGTAAAAATCACCCAGCTGTAGCTAAACAATGTACACAGCAGGGTATTAAAAAAAAACACCAGCTATTGGTATTGGCAGTGCACTGACCACTTTTCACATTTAAAAGAAACAATCACAGACAGTTGATTCATCCAAAGTCCTGGAGGTTTTTATCTTCAGTTATACAGTCATCTCTCCTTATCCATGGATTCTTATCCATGGATTCAAGCATCCACGGCTTGAAAATATTCCAAAAAAGTATAAATTCCAAATAGCAAACCTTGATTTTCCATCTTATATAAGGGATACCATTTTGCTCTACCATTATATTTAATGGGACTTGAGCATCCACAGATTTTGTTATCCATGGGGGATCCTGGAACCAAACCCCAGCGGATAACAAGGTCCCACTGTAATATGTACAATATAAAACAGCATACATACACACACACACACACACACACACACACACACACACACTCTCTTTTCTGACTTTCAATCAACTTCAATATCTGTTCCATAGTACTCACAGCAATAACTTGCTGCTCCAACAATAGCTCACAAGGAACTGAGCATTTCAATTGTCAACTGTCATCTGATATGTGACCAAGTCTCCTGGTCCACTAATGTAGACAGTTGGCTGTGAGTTATCATTCAATCAATAAAAATATTTTTCTATTGTTTAAAGGAATACTACATCAAGAGTTGGTACTAATACTTCCCTTGATTCTAGACACTACACTCCTGTTGATGCAGCTTGGAATCATATTAGCTCTTTAAGGTGCTGCACCACACTGTTGTATTCATCTTGTGGTTTATTAAGACTCCTAGATCCTTTTCACATGTATTGTTGTCAAGGCAGGTGTCACCCATTTTATATCTGAGTCTTTCATTTTTTCCTGCTAAGTGTAGTACCTTATATTTGCTGAAATTCATTTTGTTACTTTTGGCCAAATTCTCTAATCTGTTAAAGTAAGTTTGAATTCTGATCCTGCCATCGGGTAGATGCCATCTGGAGGAGTCACTGCTCCCATTTATTTATTTATTTATTTATGGTATTTATACACCGCCCTTCAGCCCTAAAGGCTCTCAGAGTGGCTTACAATTATTATTATTATTATTATTATTATTATTATTATTATTATTATTATTATTAACTAGACGGTTCCCTGGCCTCAGGTTCACAATCTAAAAAGACACAGCACAAAAGAAGAAGGGAATGGTGGTGCTGAAAAGGATCAGGTCCAGCAGTTCTTCTCTCCCTCTGAGGCCTGGACCAAAGCAGATGGACTAGAGGGAGGGATATGTATATTTTTATATATTTATATATATTTACATATGACAATTTGGTGTACATGTAAAAAGGGATTTAGACTTCTTAGTGGGCCACATGATAAACATGAGTCAGCAATGTGATGCGGCAGCTAAGAAAGCCAATGAATTTCTAGGTTGAACTAATAGGAGTATAGTGTCTAGATCGAGGGAAGTAACAGCACCACTCTATTCTCCTTTGGTCAGACCTCACCTGGAAAATTGAAAGCAAGTGACTCACTTTCCTGCCGGTGAGGATGGACTGCTGCTGCCACCCAACAACCTTTTTCCGGCTGAGCCAGCAGCACTGCCAGACTCAGAAGAATCTGCTGGGCTAAATTGGCACTCCACCCGCAACAGAGGCTGCAGCTACTGGAGGGAAAAGATGCCTTGGATGGTGAAGGGGGTGGCCAGGGAGGTGTCTTGGAATAGATGGAAGTAACCATCCCACTGAGTCAAACTCCCTCTGAGGTGCCTCTGACTGAGTCCCAGGATCCACTCAAGTGGAGATACAGCTCTCTTCCTGGGTATTTTCTTTCCTACTGAGATCATACCCTGCAATTGCATCCACCATATTTGCACTCAAGGTACTAGACAGAAGATACAATTTCCTCCCCGTACATTTCCTCTAAGGAGAACAGCAATCCTCTGCCTGCCTTGCATGGCATATCTTTTTTTTAACCAGGATAAAAAAAAGGGGACAACTCTCCTGTCCCTTTAATGGCTGTGTCCAATGGGTTATTTCAGCAAGCTTTACTTGCATGATAAGCAACCCACCTGTTGGATTTCACACTTCAACACAACTATCAGAGGAGAAGGAGCCTGTTGATCAGACATATAGTTTGTCTAACATCCATCAAATTTAATCATTAAAACAATAGTTTTCTAAAGGAGGAAATGTGCACTCAAGTTTCCAGCCTATATTTTGCAGCCGGTCAGAGGTCAACAGCTGCTCAAAAGTCACCTTCCAAGGCAACAAGAGCTGAAGCAAAGGGTTTCTCATATCAATTCATTATTTTCTTTTTCTGGAGCTCCTTTGTGCATATGTATACATTTATGAGATTACCCTCATTTTTGTAAGGCTTAAGAACTTTCACCAGTGCATTTTTGAAATTCTTATTTTTCTCATGCTTTTGGTTCAGTTTAAACCACTCCCATTCAATCCAGCTCATTTAGAAGTGATTGGAAGCCAGTTCATTTTGGCAGTACACTTTGGGTAGTGTATCCCACTGAAACATTTTATTTTTCCTAATTGTATTAGAACTCATTAATGGTGGAAAGTTTTTCTTTCTCTAGCTTACTGTACCATTGTTATAGAATCATAGAGTTGGGAGTGACAATGAGTGCCATCTTGTCCAACCTCCTGTCATGCAGGAATACACAATCAAAGCACTCTTGACAGATGGCCATCCAGCCTCTATTTAGGCTGGATGGCCATGGAAGGATACCCACCACTCTTTGAGGCATCATGTTCCATTGTCGAACAGCTCACACTCATTCTGTTGTTCTAAATGCATGGAGTCACCCCTACTCCTTCCACTTCTAATGTCATATTCTTCCAATTGTCTATCTCTTCTTCATGAGAACTAACCTCCTCCACAGAGACATCCCCTCTGTGTTCCAAGTTGTCTCCTAGTTTTTCTAACTGCAAAACCTCTATTATAACTATTTTTTAATTTTTTATCATTGTGTGTGTGTATGTATACAAACACACACATATACATTTTTTTTCATTTATTATGAGAGACCATGGTTTGAATCTCCACTCAGGCACAGAAACCCAGTGGGTGATCTTTCTCTCATCCTGAGTGGAAGGCAAGGGCAAACCCCCTCTGAACCAACCTTGCCAAGAAAACTGCATGATAAGACCACCTTAGGGATGCCATAAGTCAGAAATGACTTGAACGCACCAACAACAGTACCACCGATATCTAGGCATCTCAGGGCAGGTAATAGACAAGAAAGATGTAAAACAATTTAACAGAATATAGTTAAACCACCCATGGTTACCTGAACTCCAATGCCTAGGTGAAGAGACAGTTTTCAAATTGGCACCAAAACGAGGCCAACACTGGCACCAGTTTGGTTGCGTGAATCCCCACTCAGTGATGATAAAGAAGATAAATTTTGAGCCTTCCCAAATAAACTCAGTACCAGTAAAATCTCAGTACCAGTAAAAATGGCAAACAAAATACTCCAGAATGCATATTATATAAAAAGTACAGTTATCCAAACATTCTGCTTCTCCAAATACAGCATGAACTCCTAACAAGTATGTGATTATTTGGTTCTCCATAAGTCAATTCGGGGAAGTGAGTATTTAAAAAAAAAAATGCTGGATTTGAGCTCCTGCTCTTTGAACTGCTGCAAATACATGGCAAGAACACAAGACTACTTTTTGACAAATTACGCAATGACAAATAGCTGTCAAGCAAAAATGCATGCTTCCTGATGGGTTTTTCCCCCTTCTCTTCATGCATTGCTCTCAATTCCAAAGGCACCTTGCCATCCAGTTCTACTCAGGTACATAGCATGGCAAGGGGAATGGTGAAAGCATCCAGCCAGGAGTACCAGCCAGCAGCAGCACGAAAGAGCATCTGAGGTTTTTTTTTCCCCCCAGCCTAAGCCAATATTTACCGGTATGGTAAATCTGATTTTCTACAGCCGGCTTTTAGTGGTAAATATTGGTTGGAAATGAAAAACCATAAGCCTTAATTATAAATTGGGATATTAAGGTTACCGCTGAGATATTCAAGAGACCAGCCCTTAAGAAAACAAATGGGGTTTGAACCACATAAGTGAGAGGGCTGCATTTCCTACTTTCCCACAGAAATAAAACCAGAGAAGTGAATTTCTTTTTTTTAATTTTTATTTTTTTACTATTATTATTCATACCTTTTCTCACATTTCTATGACTTCATTGTTATAAAAAATAGAGTAAAAAAGGAAATATAATTAAATAGTAACTCATATTAAATAGTAATATTAAATAGTATTAGTTTTATTTTTTTTAATTTATGTCATTTATTTGCTGCTCTTCATTCCTAAAGGCTCTCAGAGCAGCTTACAGATAGTTATTTAGATGGTTCCCTGCCCTCAGGCTTACAATCTAAAAAGACATGACACAAAAGGGGAAAGGAATGGTGGTGGGGAAAGGGATCAAGTTCAGTGGTTCTTCTCTCCTTCTGAGGCCTGGACCATGGCAGATGGACTGGATGGATTCATCTGGACAAGCACCCAGAACCCCATACGGCCCACCAAAATCTCTGTTCTCCTCTGTGGTTCCTCTTAAAGGACGTTATCAGACAAGGGAAATTGGAAGTATAATCCAATGGCAATCCAAACTCAATCATGGGGTTTAACATTATTGCGTGATAGACTACCACATGCAATTTTGGGCAATGGGAACTCAGTCTGAATGCAACGTTATTGCGTGAGAGGTGATCACATGCAGTTTCGGGCAATGGCAAGCTATTTTTGGGCAATGGGAAGTCAGTTCGAACGCAATTCAAATTCACGTAAATTGGCTGAACTAGCGAATTCACGTGAATGCATTCTGGCCCCACTTTCTTTTCATTCGAAATTAAGAGAAATTCCTCCCATGTGATAAACTCCAAAATGACAACAGAAAGTGACAGGATATCACTTCCTGCTGCCATTTTGAGAGGGACTCTAGAAGAAAATGGTCTTCTGTGCGGGAAGGAAGTCTGTGAGAGAATTGGTTCCTGGCACCCATACAGTTGCCCACTCCACCGAGTGAGATTTCTATAAAGGTTCCTGAGTATGTGT
The DNA here is from genome assembly GCF_019175285.1 of Sceloporus undulatus. Taxonomy (NCBI): domain Eukaryota; kingdom Metazoa; phylum Chordata; class Lepidosauria; order Squamata; family Phrynosomatidae; genus Sceloporus; species Sceloporus undulatus. The sequence continues at coordinate 159,570,704 of NC_056527.1, forward strand.
CAAAAACAAAACTACAACTTGGAAGCTTTGAGTTACAAGTATCTGAAGCTTTTATTTTATTTTATTTTATTTTATTTTATTTTATTTTATTGGTCATTTTCTTGTTAGTCCTAAGGATTCCCCCCCCAAAAAAAAACAGAAAATAATGTTACAGTAACAAGTAGTGTAATAAGTTAACAGTGAGTTAGCTACTTTCATAATCTTAATGAATAACAAGAAAAGTTACATGTAAAAACTCTAATGAGTAACAGAACAAATTACTTATGAAAAGTAACTTTCCAGGCTTTGGCTAAAGACATCTTTATATCATTCATAACCCAAACTTTCCCACCTAGAGTGGACTGGATGGCCCTTGTGGTCTCTTCCAATATGATTCTAGGATATATCCGATCCAGTTTATGATTAATTCATTTTCTTAACAGATGCTTAACTACACTAAATTACAATATGACTTTCAAGGGATAACTTCCATCCTTTCACAGTATAATTGTAACTTTTAATTACATTAAAGTCATCAGGTGTCATCTCTCTGAGAGCCTGAACACGCCAGCACAATACGCCAGCTTGGGGGCGGCATGGGGGCATGGCGTTTAGGTAACAGATGCCCCAACGCCACCCCCAAGCCAGCATCACACCACTTGCCCAACCAGATGGTGGGCAGTGTTGTGGTGCTCCAGGGGAGCACAGCATTTATATGCCACATGCCGCAGTATCTCCAAAAAGCCATTGCCAAGGTGGAAAAGCCACCCTTTTTCCGCCCCAAAAAAGGAGCAGTGTTTTGCCAATTCTTTTTAGGCTGGAATGCCAGATTGGGGCCTTGTCATGTGTTTACCACAGCCCTGATCCAGCACTCAAAGGGTGCTTTAGGGAGGGTCCAGACTAAGTGCCACCATTATAATGGGACTTGGGAGTGGCAGTGCAATGGTGCACACCATTCGTTGTATCTAACGGAAGGGGGGGGTCCAGACCCCACAAAACCCCCCCCCCCCCCCCCGGCTATGCCCCTGCTTTAGGGCTGTCTGTACTGGCCCTAAATGGTAGAGCAGGAACATATTTCAGGTATTGGTTCATACTGTGTTTCATGCTACTAACTTTTGTGAGTGCTGAGGTGACAACAGGGTGGATAGCAAGAGAGTATGTTATGTACCACAGGCATCTGCTAGCATTCAGGTAATTTAAAAATAAAGTTGCTAATTTAATTACTTTTTAGAAATAAGAAAGTACTGTAAATAGTCATTTTTAAAGAACCGTAACTTTAACAGTGAGTTACTAATTAGGGTTGGAATTATGACTGATATTGGGCCCATACAGACAGGCCAAAATAAAGCTGCTTCGGGGCGCTTTGGAGTTATGCTGTTTAAATGATGCATGCGTCCTAAGAGTCTGGAAGCTGCACCAAAGCTACGCTCCATCCTTAGGACTGGACCTTGGCTTTGGCGCGGTTTCTGGCCTCTTAGGATGCATGCATCATTTAAACAGCATACCTCCAAAGTGACCCGAAGCAGCTTTATTTTGGCCTGTCTGTATAGGGCCATTGATTCCTTTATAGCAGTAATTCTCCAAGCTCCGGTGTTGACCCCAGTATTCAGATTTTACTTCAACCCACCACTCCAGTCCTTCTGCCCCACATAGGGCAAGGTGGTTTAAAGCACAGTTTAAAATCACCACCACTACAAAAAAAAGAGAGAGAGATTTGAGTTCTTAATTCCTCTTAAATGTTTGAAGAGTCTCTTCTGCTCATAATGCTTAAAAGTCAACTCAGAAAGCATTCCAAAAACAGATGGATACTTTTCTCCTCTCCCCCAACCCACATGCCTGCCTGCTGCTCTTTCTATCCAAACTACAGTTACTACATGAAAACAAAAGTCTACCAGCATCTGCTAATGATTTATACTGTAATTCTTAGGTATCGGAATATATTCGTCCTCTGGAGAAGAATGAACTCGGGGAAAAATAAAAAGTGTATCCGTCTTCTTACAGAATCTGAACATGATACAGCCAAATTAAACACTCCCCTCCTCTCCTGTCAATGCACAGAGGAATTAAGTACATCCTTAAAACTTTCTCCCATGGGCATGGGTGAGAATTTGGCACTGCCACATTTGGTTGAATGGTGACCTTTATTATCTTGTCTGATAAACTCACGTCTGATAAACTTCATTGTCTTACAGAGCCTCTCCCTGCTATATATGCAATCTTTTTTATCTAAATCTAATCTACAGTAGACCCTCCGAAGCCGTTTGTGAATGGTAATTCAGCACTTGCATAAATTCCTCTAATTCAGGGTGTTTATCCTAATAGAGACCAGTAACTGGATTTAGGCTACTATCTTAGATATTTCCAAGTTGGTTTTCTAATTAAGAGTTTTTAAAGTAACATAAATACACTGAAGCATTATTTTTTTAGAAAAAAAATACCTTTTTCATTTAAATCACTACATGTTATCTACAACCTATTAAAAATGTCCAGGTTTTATGTTACAACCCAGGAAAGGTATCACTTAATATAAGTGTCTAATTTCAATGGGTTTAGAAGAGAATTAGGAGTGGTCCCTCCACATTCACTGTGGTTAGGAGTGAAGGACGCCCTGAATGTGGAAAAAAGGCAAATAGAAAAACACTATTTACCTAAGAGAACATCTATCTAGGAATCTCCAGGTCCTCCAGTGCAACTCTATGGCCAACATCTGCCAGAAGTTAATCATAGAATCATGCTGGAGGACCTACAAATGCCAAGAGAGGTGTTTCCTCTAGGAACATCTAGATTCTCCAATACAACTCCATGGTAAACGTCAAGCAAAGTTGGGCTGGAGGACCTAGAGATTCCTAGAGAGAACATATTAATCAAAACTGCAAATAATCAATCCTGCAAAAGTCAAAGCCACAAATGTGAAGGGCCAGCTGTGCAGGCATACCTCAGTTAACAACACTTCAGACCTTTTTACAATGTCTTTTTTATGCCTATCCAGCCCCATTTCTTTCTTGTCCTCTGTTAAGAAGGAGGTTTTACAGCAGAATCAGCACTTGAATGATGATGTAGAAACAGTGGTTGCAACAACAGCAATAGCATTTACATTTATATCATGCTTCATAGTGAGCTAAGCACTTTCTAAGCAAGTTCACAAAGTGTGAGCCAATTGCCTCCAACAAGCTAGGTACTCATTTTACCTACTTAGGAAAGAATGGAAGGCTGAGTCAACCTGGAATCTGCACTTAGGACAAGAGGCTACTGTAAGAGCAGAATACAGAGAAACAGAATGGTTCCCAATTGGCAAAGGGGCCAGGCAAGGCTGCATCCTTTCACCTTATCTGTTCAACCTATACGAAGAACAAGCTTGGACAGAGAAAGAAGAGTGAAGATAGGAGGAAGAAATATGAACAACCTAAGATATGCAGACAACACTATACTACTAGAAGAAAACCTCACAGACTTGGAACAATCACTAAAGAAAGTCAAAGAAGAACTTTGGATTCAGAGGATGCCTCAGTTGTATTGGAGAGTCAAGATAATATCAAGATAATATGCTTGTGGAAAATATTCTTAACCAAAGGCATCTTAGAGCATCTCAGATAATTTTGTGCTGGTTCTGTATAAAGTAAATGAAAAAGAAATGAAAAAGAAAAAAAAGTAGAACTATTACTGGAGATAATAAAAACCTTGCACAACCTGAAGATAGATAGATAGATAGATAGATAGATAGATAGATAGATAGATAGATAGATGATAGACAGACAGACAGACAGACAGACAGACAGACAGACAGATAGATAGATTTTTATCCTGTCTTTCTCCCAAAGTGGGACCCAAGGCAGCTAACATACATAAAACACAACAGTTAAAATTGTACAATTAAAATCATAAACATATAAAAATTACAAATATAAAATTTAAAACATACAATAAATTTGCAAAAGGGACTTGGTTAATGTATCCATCCAATCGCTTACTGTAATTAAGGACTGTTGTTTTAGAAACTATCTTTACAAAGTCAATAACCGCCATAAATAATATAACTTTTCAGAATTTGTTTTGTCTCAGCTATGCTTAAAGAAAATGAAAACACTTTTAAATGTTTGCTTAATGTAGTTCCCTTTTGCCAGAGTTCTGACATCTCTACATTTTAAAGCAGAGTAAGGGAGCCTCCCATCCATCGTGATTCCTCAACCAGCCAACCATCTTCTGTCCCAGGTCCCACCCAAAGATCAGCATTAGAAAAAGGAGTCACTCTCTAGCAGTGGCAGTATCTTTGCTCAACACTGTTTTAAAAAGGCAGTCATTTGTCAGCCTGAGCAGGGAAAGGCTATCTGTGCAAAGTAGATAGGGGCTTACATGACATCAAGGGATGGGGTTTCATAGGAGGAGGTAGTGCCCACCCCAATGTCATCTAGCCCCTGTTCCAGGAGGCAATCCAACCCAGTGGGCGGAAACAATTCCCCACTCCTGGTCAAAAGGAATTGCACTGGAAAAAAACAATTCTAGAATTTACATGGACTATACAGCAGTTTCATAAGTTCAAATCAAATTCAGGTGCACAGTACTGAAAGTGTTCAACTCCTGTAATGTACCCGTCATGTGCCAATGTCAATGCTAAAGCACTCCCAAAGCCATTTTTATTGACCGGCAAAGTGCTACCCAAAAGATAAGAAGCAACATTCAAAGCAGAACATTAATGGCCTTCCATTCATGACAACTACACACATGCACACCATCCATAGCAAAATCTAGGTCTCACTACTCTAATCAAACAGAACATCCTATGTTATCAGAACTCTAGCCTACCTAGACTCTATCTTTTTTAGCAAACATATGTGTAGTACACATGTTTGAAATCACATTTCCCCTGCCCTACACACACACACAGATTTCTTCCCTGTGCAAAAAAGCCACAGAAAGGCCAGCTCAGGACAAGGCAACAGCCAGCTGTGCTTTGAGTCTGCTTGTCAAATTTGCACGAAAACTAGTAATTAGCATCTGCAGTTGCTCCGTGGGAACAAACGTCCAACTTCTGGCATTGCTAATAAACCATCACAAGTCAATACATCTGGACCACTGCTTAAATATAAAGTGAAGGCACTGTACGGGTCCCCAGAAGCTAATATATCCAGTCTGTTGGTCAAAGACGAGATGCTCCATATATATGCCAAGTTACAGCACAATCATGTCTCCTCAGAAGAAAGCCTCCCTGAGTTTATTTGAGTTTATTCCCAAGCACCAATTGCAACTTTTGAGTCCAATCATGATAAAAGAGACCACAGCATGGAGCAAGAGAAGAAACTAACCAAACAAGATACACCACACCAAATCTGCTGGTAGTGAAGACATATCAGCAGTTGCTTTAAGCAAGTGACGCCAGACATATTCTGGAGGTGAATTACTCCAGGAGACCAGGGTTCGAATCACTATTGGCCATGGAAAACCTTCTCGCTTTAAGGTCATCAGAAATGTCTTGATGACATGCAAAGCAAAACAAAACAAAACAATTATCCAACCACTTTTTATCTAAAGACTGCAAGGTATAGAGACTTGTTTGAGACATTTTTGCTGCCCAGCTTCATGGACAACATGGCACTCCCAATATTTGCTGTACAGAAACTGGCTATTGACCCTTAGTTTAATGCTGCCAATGGGACAGAGTCCCACACCACACACTTGAAAGGTAAAGGCTAGTTTAGCAGGGTGAAGTAAAGATTGTGTGGCACACACGGCTCTGACCTCTAAATGAGAGGCTCAGAAGAACAGCTGAAGGGGCACTACTGCTGCCTCTTGCTGTTTGCCAACTGAAGCACTTTCCTCATTCTGCCTAAAGGATAGGGCTGGTTCAAGGTTTTGACCTGAGGCTTTCTGCCTGAGAAGCATGTGGCATAATCCCTGATACCTGGGGACAACTTTGCAGTTCCTCAGTGACAGTTGGTACCTGCTCTTATACCTGGGCTCATTTATTCCTGCTACTTTTATACATCTGGAAGCCAGCATGGTGTAGTGGTTTGAGTATTGGTCTACAACTCTGAAGACCAGAGTTTAAATCCTTGCATGGCCATGAAAACCCACCTTGGTTTTCTCGGTCCAAAAGGAAGGCAAAGGCAAGCCCCTTCTGAACAAATCTTTCCAAGAAAATTCCATATGAGAAGTCAGAAATGGCATCAATGCACAGGACGATGACAACAACGTTAAACATCAAGGTACAGGCCTGGCTCTAATAAGAGATGTTAATCTATCACACCCATCAGGGTGTCAATTGATAAGTTATCTTCTCCAAGGCATCACTAGGTTTTCTTCTACATTAGATGGGAACCAGCCTTATACTGAACCAGACCATTCATTTGAGTACTACATCTTCTTGCTAGCAGTAGAAGCATTTCAGGCACCATTCGGTGTGTGAATATATGGGCAGGTGGGAGCATCTGTTATTTCCATCACAGCTACATCCTTTCAGTAAAGAGGCCAGGGCTTGGACCTGGGACCTTCTGCATGGCGGAAGGTTTTTAAAAAGTGTCCTATTTAAAGGAAGCCTTGAGCAACCCTGCTTAACTATTTGAAGGGATGTCATATTCTGGATGGAGCACGCTTGTTCTCTGCTGCTCCAGAGAGTAGGACATGGAGCAGTGTATGCAAGATACAGGAAAAGAGATTCCACCTCAATACAGTATTAGGAGGAACTTCCTGACAGAAAGAGCTATTTGACATTGAAACACACTCCCTCTGGGAGTGGTGCAGCCTCCTTCTTTGGAAGTCTTTAAAGAGAGGCTGGATGTCCATCTATTGGGTGTGCTTTGATTGTGAATTCCTGCATGGCAGAATAGGGGTTGGACTGGATGGCCCTTCTGGTCTCTTCCAACTCTATGGTTCTAGTCAAGCTCTGATGGTGCACTTTGAGAGCACAGACTTGGCATGGAGCACAATGTGTCCAGGTTCGACCTCCACTTAGAAGGAAAGTGCAAACATGAGGCCACTGTTTTTGTGGGTTTTTCAGGCTATGTGGTTTTGTTGTGGAAGAGCACCTGTGGCTGACATCTTCAAAGAATGCTGGCATGGAAGTGAGTGGGGCATAGATACTGTAATTGAATGCAGCATATATACTGTGTCAAACAGTATCTATACCCCACTCACTTGCTTGCCAGCATTCTCTGAAGATGCCAGCCACAGATGCTGATGAAACGTCAGGAATAAACTCTTCCAGAACACATAGCTCCCAAAAAACACAAAAAACTATGGATGCTGGCTGTGAAAGCCTTTGACTTCACACAGGTGAGGCAACTGTTCACCTTAGATCCTCAAGGGTCAGGGTTGGCAATCGTAGGGCGGGCAAAGAGTCTGATCCAGGAGAAGGATCTACTCAAGAGTCTGATCGAGGACCAGGCAGCCTCCCAAGCCCCCCTCCTTCCTTCCCACCTTCCTTCCCTCCCTTTCCCCTTCCTTCCTTCCTTCCTTACCCTTTGAGTGCATCGTGTCCCACGGCGCCCCCGGCCTGCCCTCGCCTCTTGGCCCGACTGGCTCGGCTGATGGGTTCCTTCGGGGCGGAGGCAGCAGAGGCAGCAGCAGCAGCAGCAACAGAGGCATCCGCTTCCAACCCGTTGCCCTCGGCGGCCCCTTCTCCCGGGGAAGGGAAGGAGACCAGCAGCAGCCCCACCAGGGCCAGCCTCAGCAGCAGCAACCGCATCTTGCCCCGGGGCTCTCGCTCCTGCCTTCCCTCCTTTGCTCCCTTCTTTCCTTGCAAGCTTTCCCAACCTTCTCCTCTTCTTCTTCTTCCTCCTCCAGCAGCAGCAGCAGCAGCCCCGGGGGTCGCGGGGGCTTGGCTTGGCTTGGCTGCCTCCCTGGGAAGAGGCTGGGATCAGCAGTGCTGGCTCTCTCTCTCTCTCTCTGGCGAAGCTGAAGGGAGGAATGGAGAAGGAAAGGAGGAGAAGAGAGGGACAGAGAAAGAGCACCGTTAGACGACGAAGCCCAGCCTCTCCATCACTCCCCCTCCACCAGCAACAAGCTCACTCTTGCTATTGGAGCCCCACAAGGGCTGCATCCACATTGGAGAGATAACCCGGTTTGGTAGCACTTTAACTCTGTTGTCTGGCTCTTTGCTATGGAATTCTGGGAGGTGGGGTTTGTTGTGGGGCCCAGAGGGCCCCACAACAAACTCCAACTCCCAGAATTCCACAGCAAAGAGCCAGAGAGGCAGTTAAAGCGCTGCCAAACTGGGTTATTTGTCCAGTGTGGATGCAGCTGGAGTTGCAGACTTCAAGGTTTCTCTCTAAGCCTCCTGTCAGTCCCTTCAAGGGGGGCTTGATTTACCTCAGGAGGAGACCCCTGTCTTTCTCTCCTCCTCCTCTCTGCCCCACTCTTTCCCTTCTTTTTGGGGCTGGAGAAGAAGGGAGAAGGAAGGGGGACCCACTGGAGCTGCCTGGGCTGCCTCCTCTTCTCCTCTTCTCCTCCTCTGCTGCCTTCCCTCTTCCCTCAGTCGGCCTCCTCCTCCTTGTCCCCTCCTCCTTTTCCCCCTCCCTTCTTCTTCTTCTTCTTCTCCTTTTCCTCTCTCCCCCTTTCCCTGCCTCCCCCCTCCCAAAAAAAAGACCAAGCAGCGTCCTTTTTTCTCTCGCGAGAGAGAAAGAGAGAGAGGACACCAAAAATTCAAAGCCAAAACACAACCTAAAGCCTTTCTCCAAAAGAGCCCTGAAGAGAGAAGTGGAGGGGAAAGAGGTTTCTCCTCTCCTGGCCCCAAGCTTTCCTCTCCTCACTTCCCGCATGTCCCCAGAGCCCCCTTTTTGAGGCTTCCCTGACAAGAAAAGGGAGGGAAAGACTGGCAAGGAAGCCCCCTTCCCTGCTGCCCCTTGGCACTTTCCATCTTCTTCTCTCTTGCTTCTCTCTTTTCTTTTGGAGGTCCCCCTCATGGAGGGCAGCAGGGAGGTAAAGCAGCCACCTAGAAGCCCTTTACTCTCTATGGCCACATACCCAGAAGGAGAGGAAGCCTGTCTGCAAGGTTCCCCATGACATTCTCACAAACAAGATAGTAAAATGTGGGCTAGACAATGTAACTGTTACATGGATTTGTAATTGGTTGACCGGCCGAACCCAAAGGGTGCTCAACAGTGGCTTCTCTTCATCCTGGAGAGAAGTGACCAGTGGGGTCCCACAGGGCTCTGTCCTTGGCCCAGTGCTATTCAACATCTTTATCAATGACTTGGATGACAGAATTGGGGGCATACTTATCAAATTTGCAGATGACACCAAATTAGGAGGAGTAGCTAATACCCCAGAGGACAAGATCAAGATTCAAAATGACCTGAACAGACTAGAAAACTGGACCAAAGCTAACAAAATGAATTTCAATACAGAGAAATGTAAGATACTGCACTTAGGGCAGAAAAATTAAATGCACAGATATAGGATGGGGGACACCTGGCTGAATGAAACTATGTGTGAAAGGGATCTGGGAGTCCAAGTAGACCATAAGTTGAACGTGAGTCAACAGTGTGACGCAGCAACTAACAAGGCCAATGCAATTTTAGGCTGCATCAACAGAAGTATAGTGAGGGTATCGGGAGGAAAGGCAGGTTGGGACATTGGCATTAGTCAATGGGAGCTTAGCCAAGAAGAAGTGAGGGCTACTCCCAGCAGTAAGTATAAATAGGTTGGAATTAGATAGGGAAATGGATAGGGACCAGATAGGGATAGAGCTCTGAGCTAGAGGTTTATGAGACCCTGTGGGGCTTTGGCAGCCAAGGTGGCTGAGATGCACTGCTGAAAGGGGTTTGAGTACCAAGGTTGGCCTAAAAAGAGGTCAAGTTTGGAAATTGAATTAGTATGGCTGAAAAGTCATAAAGTAACAACAAAGTTTTAAAGCTCAGAGTCGGGTCAAATGTCATATGTGAAACTGTAACCTAGAGAATACTTCAAGAATACAGTAACAGATACTGTATCTCATTGTAACTATTTAAGCACAGAAACACTGTGTCAACTCTGAATGTCAACCAGAAGAGAGATACTGTAACCAACTATTTTGTCAATAAGGTTCTCTTTGGTTTTAATTCAACATGTGGGCGGCAGTTAATCAAAAGTTTAAAGACGTCTCCAAAGTGTTGCCATAGGCTAGAATAAAATAAAAACTCCCTAAAAGAGAAGGAAAGGAATATCTAACTACTGCTTACAATTTTCCTGACACCCTGACCTGCTTTATACCACTCTAGAACAGTAAAATCTGTCAATCTTATCCCTGAATTTATTTATTAGCGCCTCTGTCAATTATTCTAATGTGAGAGCAAGATGAGAGAATTAATCCTGTTCTGGAAAAGACACGCTTCTTTTTCTTCTAGAAAATCTACCATTTCTCCTCTCTTTTTTTGGTACAAGTTTATTCTCAGAGGTACGTGAAAACAATCTCTCCTTGGCATCCAAGTACCATCAGATATATCAGTGATGTAGACTGCTGCAAACAGATCTCTATCTAGTATCATGAAGATAAGGAAAGAAAGTGGTGAACACCATCACTAGCGTATTGTTTCTTGGGATCAAATAGGGGTAACCCTTTATAAGCTTGCAAGATATGTGTTATCAGTGCAAATAATTAACATGAGACAACATTATAATTATCCCTATGATTAAATACAGAACAGGGATTGGAATTCAGCAGCCTCTTGGTCCACAGTTATGGTCAGCTGTTGGGTTTGGAAGAATTTGCTGGAGTTAGTAAACCTACTTCAAATTCATATCCTTATAAATCTTCAGTGGTAACACTGGCTGTGCCACTGTTAACTTAATGTAAGGTGCATCACAGCATTACAATTAACATAGCAAAGTTAATCTGAATCTGAGCTACTTGGCAGGATACAGATTTATGGTGAAATCCAGCCACAATCGAAAAATGCTAAAGTCCCACCAATGTCACTTAGAGATTCAGGCATATAATTCTCCCTTTATAGTACAATCAATCGATTTTTAAAATCCTAGATTTTGCCCGTAATAAAACAATTCATTTCTTTCTCTTTACTTTACATGTTGTGCAGTAATGTAAGCAAAATACAAGTCCTGATCATAGGAATCTTATAGGGTTGTGCTCATATTTTGTGAGCATGCTTTTATAGAAGAACAATGGGATCCTAGACAGGTTTTGCCTTTCGAAAATGCTGAACAGTCCCAATTGTGTCACTTGAATAACATCACTCTTTAATTTTCTGTGGCTATCGACCACACAACACAATACATGTGGTCCCACCCTGATTTAGGGGCTTAGGCATGTACTGAATTCTGTCCCATGACACCAAGGGTGTCACATAACTCAGCCTTGCATATAACCCTCAGAGGTCAATGGCTACAGTCCCAATTACTTAGACTCAATGGAACGAGGAGGTGCCAAAGAGAAGAGAGCCAACAATTACTTACAGGCATGACAGAAGTTAGTATTACATTCTTCCAGTCTTTGAAATGGCATAATCTTGGCCTGCAAAAATGGGTGGTGAATTTTACATAGCTTAATCCTACATTCAGTTACTTAACCCTTTGACTGTGAATCAGGACGAAATGGTGTAGATGTAACACATCTGATCTCTTAATTTACGAAAGTGAAAGCAGGCCATGGGACTGGTAAATTCCCCTTTCTCAAACTATCTCACCGCCACACAGCCAAAGTTAAGGGAGATGTTGGTATTGACACTGAGGATAGCGAAGGTTTAGTTTCTTCTTTAAAGAAAGTTTACTGACTACTTCCACATCACATTTAAAGAGTGGGCCTGCATAGGCTTTGCTGTTGTTGTGTGCCTTCAAGTTGTTTTTGATTTAGGACAATCCTAAGATGATCCTATCGCAGAGATTTCTCAGCAAATTTGTTCAGAGAGGGCTTGTCATTGCCTTCCTCTGAGGATGAGAGAGCGTGGCTTATCCAAGGTTGCCCTATGGGTTTCCGTGGCTGAACAGGGATTTGAACCCTCATCTCCCATAGTCTTACTCCAACACTCAAATCACTCAAACTTCTCTAGCTTAGCCCATTGTTCCCAGCACTGACTTCTCCTTAAAGTTCCTTAAAGTTAAGGAATGATTCTTCTTTAAAATTAAGGACTAACAGGGGAATTTTTCTAGGGACAGAGGGCATGAAGATGATCCTGCAGATTCCCATCTTTATCTTAAATCCAGCTAAAAAAATGGGGGCACAACAGTATTAATGAATTTCAGGTGCTTATCATAAAAGCCCCCATAATTGCATATTCTGGAAGAGTTCAAAAGTTTTTTTAAAAAGCCAAGCCAATCATAACAGTTTTCATCTCCATCAAGGCAAAGGAAGATCCCTGCCATCATCCCTGCCAATGAAAAGGTTCTGGTGGTCCAGCCTTGTGAACTCTGGCTTAATGAAACCTTTCTTGTTGTCTGCACCACTCCAACATCATTGGGCTCTTCCTTGAGAACAATGCTAACAAGGGGCTCATTCACACTAGCACTTTTGTGCCAAGTAGATCAGGGGAGATTCGATGACACAGTACCAAATCAAAGTTCCTACTACATTTACTCCGCTCAAATCTCTCCGTGGCAGTTTAACCCTGTTAAAGTTCACATTACCATTTGTATCGATTTAAAATGGAGCCAATTTTGGACCATTCTCGGGGGGAGGGTTAACTGTCAATCAAATAACTTGCAAGTACGTCACACTGTATGAACAAATTCCCACCCCATCGGCCTCGGAGGATGGCAATGGCAAGCCCTGCAGAACAACCCCCTTAGCAAGAAACCGTGGGATAGGTTAGCCTTGCGGGGAGTCACACTCTCTCAGCCAAGAAACCCCTACAGTTTTAAATGTGGGATATAGATACAATATAATATGTGTGCGAGAACTTTAGTTTGCAGCAACTTGGGAGCAGAGTCTGTTGTGGTTTTATTTCTTAGGAAAGAAATGACCCCTAATCCCCAGCCTCACTGATAGGGTTTTTTTTCATTCAAGCAAATTCTGTGCACCTTTGTCATATCGATGTATTTAAAGGTGTTGTCTATTGTGGCCATGCAATACCAAAGATGTGCATAATTAATTAATTGTCAATTAATTATTATTATTAACTGTCAATTAATTATTATTATTTTAATTACACCATCTAATTATGTTTCCAGGAGTACTCCCTCTTTGGCTATGGCTTTGGTTTTGGCAGGCAGGAAAGAGAGAGCAAAGGGGTGGGCATGATGTGCCTCCTGCACATTAACCCCTCCTTTCTTGTGCTCTGAATTGAATTGACAGCAATTTCCAGTTGGTGACAAATAAAAAAAGACTGGTTCTTTTGAAAAGACGCACTGAAATCCTCAAAAAAACTAGAATAAGGGGGATTTGCACCGCACCGCCCCCGCAGAATTCATATTGGGGAAAACCGACACAAGTGTGAATGACCCCCTTTTAAACCGGTTTGCAAATCAGTTTATAACGTAGTGTGAACAACTCCAAGGTCAGTAAAGCTTCAGGCTTCAGGGGGTTTATTTGGTGAGAAGGAATGTACAAGTAAACATTGGTGGATGTTTTCCTGAACTATTTAAATCAGTAATAATAAAACACTGTGGTCTAGGGCATCTTAACACCTCTCCCTACCACTGTTTTTAGACTGTCAGCCAGTACAGACCCAGAGACTGCAGAAGTTACAGATAATACTGGCTGGGGAATTCTGGGAATTGTAGTCCAGAAAGTAACTTTTTTCTGGCTCTGGCCATCACTGTAACTCATTCAAAACCTTTCCCCGAGCATTTGCCATTGCACCATTCTTTTAATCAGAAAGCAAATGTATGACACTGTGTTCTACAGAGGATTAAAACAGGGCCAGATGTGCACCTAGGTTCTGTGCCACATCTTCACTGGCTACGGAGCCAAGCCAGAATTATAGCAAGAGTCTTTGTTCTAGTCAGGGATTTCCAGGGTCCCTGCCAAGGCCAGTGTCAGCTAGCAAAATGTCGCTTGCAAATGTAGCCTCCGATATGAAAATAGTCACTCTCACATTAGAATCTTCTATCTTGCTTATGTCTGCTGGCACTGAAGTTTAAAAATACTGAAGCTCTCAAAAAGTCCACATCCTGCACAATAAAACAGTCAGAGTCAACAAATCTGTTTCACAATAAAAATAGCCCTAGTGTTGCAAAACCTAACATTCCAAAGGGTTTGCTGCACTATTTTTCAGACAAGAAATAACATTTCCCCCCACATGTGATCTATTTGTCAAAATAGTCTACTCTAAGTAGACAAAATGTATACAGCGCTGGCCTCTACAATATGGGACTTAACAAGTAGTAAATGGCCCATCATTAGCTATACTGGGCACATGATTTGGGGTTGGGAGAGGCTTGCTAAAATTCCTTTTGTGTCACTTTCTTGCCTGTCTGCTTGATATCACAAAATCCAGGGATTGTCAAGCCCCCTGTCAGATCACAACACGCAGCTGGTAGACTGCTTTGGATCAGTGATGGTTGTTGTGTAGATCTGGGAACAAGAGCCACCATCTTTGAATAAACAGAAGGATCTAATGAAGTGTGAGCCACAATTATGCAGATGTAAAAATACAAAAGCAAAGTTCCAGCAGCTGAAAATACATTTTGCTGAAAATGGGATACAGTGGTTCCAGTGGAATTATTCCCAAATAAGACAGTGTTCTTATTCCTGGCTAAAGGTAATGTGTTGTTCCTTTTTCTCGTTCGGATGGCAGACAGATAGATAGGATAGGGTAGCATTTGAATATCTTACTGGAAGATGCTCTCTGTACAGTACTGAATATTTCTTTAGTCTTCTCCAGCCTGGTCTCCCCCAGGTATTTTTTTTAGTATAACTCCCTAAATTCATGACCACTGGCCATATCTGCTGTGAGAATTGAAATCCAAATTTGGAAGAAACCAGGATGGGGAAGGCCAATTATATCTGTATACCTAAATCTTGATCTCTTATATATATGTCTCTGTGTGTGCATGTATGCACTCCATTTCAACCTGCCTTCTAGATGCTGAAGATTATAAGCAGTACCATAAAACACCACTAAAAGACAGTATGTGAAATATTCAAGTGGAATAATTCCATATTTATCCCCACTGACAAAATGCCTGATCAATGAAGGGAGTAGTTGCACATACTCTTACTTATCTATTCAGTTTTATTCCTAACATACTTTTGTATTTACAATCAGGATCCAGCCACTTATCAGAAGAGGTGGGGATTTGGATCAGGACCATAGCGAAGAGGAAATGAATTATTGTCCTGTCTTTCCTGCAATATAATTCCTAGCTAAAGCCTGGTTTTACAGAGGTGATTTTAATATAAGAAATAAGAACTGAGGTATCAAATCTCGAATCACCGATGGCATATTAATGTCATTGGCTTTGATAAATCTCTAGTCATTTCAACTTTTCAGAAAATCAATTTTTAATATTCATCTTCAGAATCACACATCACACATAGAGGGAATGTGGATTGCAGTCCAGTACTAAAGTAATCTAAACTTACAGCGCTTTATAAATAAAGGTTAATAATAATAATAATAATAATAATAATAATAATAAGACATATGTAGAATCATAGAATAGAAAGGGGCCATAAAGGCCATCCAGTCCAACTCCCTGCCATGCAGTAACACACAATTCAACAACCCCGACAGACAGCCATCCAACCTCTGTTTAAAAACTGCCAAAGAAGGAAACACAACCATCCTCTGAGGGACTGTGTTCCACTGTCAAACTGTCAGGAAATTCTTCCTAATGTTGAGGTGGAATCTCTTTTCCTGTAGCTTGCATCCATTGCTCTGGTCCCTATTCTCTGGAGCTGCAGAAAACAAGCTTGCTCCCTCCTCAATATGACATCCATTCAAATATTTAAACAAGGCTATCATATCACCTCTTAACCATTACTTCTCCAGGCTAAATATACCCAGGTACCTAAGTCTCTCCTCATAGAGCATGGTTTCCCAACCCTTCACAACTTTTTGTCACCCTCCTCTATACATACTCAAGCTTCCTTTTTGAATTGTGGTGCCCAGAACTGGACACAGTATTCCAAGTGAAACCTGACCAAAGCAGAACAGAATGACAATGTTGGCAGCCACTTGGCAGCACCATCTGCGGAGCCACATCCTCTATTTTCCTCTCCCTTCAACTGGGAGAATAGATGAGATGACAACCTGTTCTAGCTCTTTCAGTTTCCTACCCAGAGTCTCATAATCCCTTATGATAGTCTGAAGTCTGTACCTTGCAGTATCATTGGGAATTTTGAGGTGCTGGGTAAGTGTGAATGCACTTTTCAAAGATTCAGTACCTAGTTACAAATATATGTTGATTCTAGATATGTTCGTGTAATATCCCCCACTATTAGATTTGGACTGGGGAGAACATGTTTGATACCCAATGTGGCTATGGTGCCCTCTGTGTAATTGTGGTATAGTCACTATTTTTCAGTCTAAGCTATTTCACTAGATTGTAGTGGGGCTAAAAACTGGGCAGTGTACACAGCCTTGGGTTCTTTAAGGAGAAACAGGATATAAATGTAGCAAACATGAGATGTAATAAGAAAGCAAACATGTGCTCTGTGATGTTTTGTGTTTTGCCTGCTGTACTCTGAAAAGCACTTATTGAATTACCACATTCTGTTTGAATGCCATGCTACCTACACACATACTAGAGTAACAGCAATGGTTTGGGGCTTAAACAAGACTGCATGTTCTGTAGCTGTGAAGACAATATTAGTAGCATCCAAAACATCATCCTTGCAGTACACACAATGCCTAACATCCTCTTGAGCATAAAGCATCTGTTGCAATTATGATATAACTCCATTATAAGTAAGGGGACACTTACTTACAATAAGGGACACTTGGCAACCCTATGTGGCACCTTAAAGACTAAACACAATTACTGAAGAGTAGGATTTAGTAGAGTAGGGTCAAATGCACGAAGTGTTGTCCTAAGTTGGCAGCTATACATACACATAGTTATAGCTGGGTGGAGACAAAACTTGTAAGCACTAAGGTCAGATGGAAATGCTTGAGGGAAGCTCCTATGAGACGATAAGAGCAATAAAACAACTCTTCAGGACATCTGCTGGGATAGCAGAAAACACTTCGCATTATCTAGTGTGAGGTATCCAGTAACCTCTGACCTCAAGCAGCATTCAAGACAAGGCCTGGCACAAAACAGTTTGAGATTTGTAGATTGATCTTTGAGTGATTCCCACAGATGGGTAAGAGTTTTTGACTCCTGTTTAACAGTAGAAAACAACAAAATGACTCCCCAATGCTGAAATGAAGAAACCTGGAATGGTAACCTAGAATTTATTTTTGTGCAAATCTGTGAGCTCAGTTCAGTTCTGGTCCTGTCTATGCTCAGTAATCAGTCACTGCACACTAATTGTATGAGGATACTCACACTGCAAAAGTATAGTACATTCATCCCTCCACGTTCGCTGAAGATCGGGACACAGGAACTCCCTGAATGTGGAAAAACCACAAATAACAAAAACACTATGTTTTTGCCAGAGAGGACACCTCTCTAGGAATCTCTAGGTCCTCTGGTGCAACTCTGTGATGAACATCTGCCAGACACTGACCATAGAATTTCGCTGGAGGAGCTACAAAGGCCTAACAGAGTGTTCTCTCTAGGAATCTCTAGGTCAGTGATGGCGAACCTATGGTACGCATGCCAGAAGGGGCACTCAGAGCCCTCTCTGTGGGCACACATACCATTGCCATAGAGGCCCTAGATCTAGGGGAAAAGGGAGGGAAAGTCTGCATGTTTCTCTCAAGCTCGCCAGCCCTACGGACTTTGCCACCTCCTCTGCTAGCAAGGCAGTAGTGTCACAGGGGGATGGGGGGGGTTTGGGCATGTTCTGTCCTCCATGCACCACCCCATCCAGGAAAAAGAGGAGAGCTCCACACAAGAGGTGCACAAGATGGCCAAGGAAGAAGTGAGTTGCATGAGGAACAGAGCTGCTAAACGAGCCTCTCTTGGCTCAAGGCAATTGAATGAGAGAAGGGAGCGTGGGCATTTCATTTGTGAAGAAGAGAGAGGGAGCATGTGCTGTCACCCAGTGCGGGAACGCCACTGAGTTTGGGCACTCGGCCTCTAAAAGGTTTGCCATCCCTGCTCTAGGTCATTCAATGTGACTTTTGGTTAAAGCTGACCACAGAGTTGTGCTGGATGACCTAGATATTCCTACAGAAAACATGTTAATAAAATCAGTAAATAATCAAATCCACAAAAGTCAAAGCTGCAAATGTGGAGGGATGAATGTAGTTTGATACCACTTTGCCATGGCTTCATCCTATAGAATCCAGGGATGTGAATAAGGCAGGAATAGAAATGCCTGAACTCTCCCACCATGATTTATATACATTCTAATTGCTATCAGACATGGTTGGTCTTGTGCCTTGACAGACAGGGCAAACAGAACCATTCCGGGCTGTATTGAGGCAAACACTGGCATTTACCTTATTTTGAATGTGCCTGAGCAAAACTGCTCAGCAAAAAGCTCATGTTGCAATTGAAATATTAAGCAACTGCACCAGCAGAAACCATTTGTCTTTCCCAGAACATGAGCCTCTGGCACTAGCCCAAATTACATTGATAGAAACTGCACAAGAGCATGACATGCTAGAAAGGTGGACACTTTTAATACAGGGCAAGATGCTGAGCAGGATTTCTGGAAAAATGTCTCCAGGGAAAGATGAAAGGAAGAAAGAAAGAGAAGAAGACGCACAATCAAGACGAATTCACAGTATGATTTTACATATGTCAGCTTGGGGGGGGGGGGAATCCCACTGAATTCAGTATTCAAACTTAATGTATGCAGAGCATTGCAGTCTAAGAAGTAAGAGAAGAATGGTTTGCTTTAGAAGTGGGCTTAGATTAATTGAAAATTACTTTCTCATAATTGAGCCAGAAGCTTTCTTCAGCTGCTGGAAGAGTTATCCAGCCCACATAAGAAGTCAATTAGAATGTCATTACTTTCTTAGGTCTACTGGGAGAACTATGATGATGTATTTCGTTGGTTCCTTGCATCTCTGCAGCAGCAATGTGGATTACAATATATGAGGTAATGCGACAGACTATGCAGACCGCCCATCAATTAATGTGGTGAACTATGCAACACCTCATCAATGTCTTTTGTGCACAGGTTTTTTAAAAACAAAACAAAGGTCATTGGTTTACATACTGAAAGGGAATATTAAAACATCTATTGTTGAACCCTTCCCTTCGGTATCTGAATTCCTTTCACCACAAAAACCAGAAAAACACACCATACGATTAACCAAAACAAAAAAAGTCAGCCGCACAAAATCTTTTTTCTCAAAGGCCTACTTAGAAGAGTCATGAAAAGGGAACTTAAGTTGAGACTGACATGGATTATAGTCGAGGGGAACATTCAAGGAAGTCAGGTTTTCAGGGTTAAGCCTCCTTATTTACCTCATGAGCATTTCCAAAGAAATAATCAGCTCTCGCAAGACAAGTTTAGAAACAGAAGGGTCTCACTGTCAAACAGCTCTTACTGTCAGGAGGTTCTTCCTAATGTTGAAGTGGAGTCTCTTTTCCTGTAGTTTGAATCCATTGCTCTGGGTCCTATTCTCTGGAGCTGCAGAAAATAAGCTTGTTCCAGCCTCAATATGACATCCCTATAGTTTTATGTAACTATAACATCAAGATGCGCACAAATATAGGTAAAGACAATTAAATTGTGTATCATAGGCAGTTCTATGCTTTGACACGTTTGCAGGTTGCTGTTCCAATCAGAGAAATGCCTCCTGTGCTCTCGGTGCATTGGGCAATGGACTGAAAATCCTGGCTGATGGTTACTGTATCTTATTTGGGTTGAGGAAGAAGCAAGAGGGATATGTGAGGAAATGGGTAAACTATGGCCTCTTATAGACTGCCAAAATAAAGCTGCTTCAGGTCTCTTTGGAGGTATGCTGTTTAAATGATGCATGCATTCTAAGAATCCAGAAACCACCAAAGCTGCACTCCAGTGCTTAGGAATGGAGTGTGGCTTTGGTGCGACCTCCGGACTCTTAGGACCCATGCGTCATTTAAATAGCATACCTCCAAAGAAACCCGAAGCAACTTTATTTTGGCAGTATGTAACAGGCCAAAGTTAGAGTCTGGGCTTTGGGGGCAAGGGCTGAGAAGGACTCCCACACTCTGGAGGAGAATCTTGCCTGCTGCTTAGGAAAAGCTTTAGACGATGTTGCTAAACTTGTTTGCTGTGTTCCTTTCAGAGAAACACTTGCTGTTCTCTGGGGATGAGTTTTGCTTGCTGCTTAGAAATGTTTTAGAAGACTCTTCCTGTTCCAGGACCAGCAAGTTAGCAGCTAAAAATTTACAAGTCTCAAGACAAGTCAAATCAGTGCTTCGTTTTTGGCAGAGCCGAGTCCAAGTCAAGTCATGGAAATGACTTATGTCTGAGTCAAGTCCGAGTCAAACAACTCAAGTCTACATCACTGATGACTGGGCTTAAGATTAAGACAAGGTGGTGATGATGATTACAGTAATGAGCTATGCTGATATCTTGCCTTTCCAAAAGAAAGTTTGCATGGCATAGCCTCCCCATTTTTTAATGTTTGAGAAAAACTAGGCTGAATAAAGTATGACTGGGCAATGTCTTACAATGGAGTTTCACAGCCAAGTGGCAATTTGAAACTGGGTCTTCCCAGTCCTAGTCCATCATCTTTACTATTAAAAGAGAGGGGAAGAGCCCTTGTAAAGCAATGTGTACTTAAGCTTATCCACAAGTGATTTTTGCTCTTTTACAACTTGCAAGAATAACCAAAACCTCAACTTCAAAATGTACTAGAGGTTAGGACAGTAAAGGTACTTACATTCACATGTGGCTTGAATGTTCCAAGGAAAATCAATTTTTACATGAAGTTCTGGACACTGTCTCCAAAGTTACAACAATAATATTTTGTTACCAAAAATAAACCATTGAAACGTAATGCTTGTCACAGCTGTACATTCTGAGGCTGATAGACATTGTAAAACTGGTGAGCTTTCAATGAACAATTTGTGGGAAGGAGTTTGGGATACCTGGCTTATGGGAAAGTTTTCAGACAATGTAAGATACTTCACAGGACAAAGAGGACAAAGCACTTTTATTGAAACATAGGGGTCAAGCAGATAGGCTGGAAAGAGCAGCCCAACTCCATTCTTCCATAACACACTTTTGAAATGTATTTGTTTTCACCCTATTGAAGAGAATAGAGATAAACACCTTCTGAAAAAACTATCCAAGAGCAAAAAACACATGAATTGCCACTGTGAGATTACTTTGGTCCTCATTACCAGTGGGGTAGAGCTTAATAGGACTTGGAAGACTCAGGTTCAGATCTTTGCTTGGTCTATCTTTGCAGACAACACTGGCCTAAGTTCTGAGTTGCTTCCAGAGAAGATGTCACCCTTCTCCCAGTTCCATGTACAGAAGCCCATGTAAGTGTCCAAGATATTTTGACTATATACATCATAATCAAAGGCCAAAGAATATCTTAAAATGGCAAAAAAACAACAACCAAAGAACATATTGAAAACACAAATGAGCTTGACTGCCATAGAATTTGTGCTGGAAAAAAAAAATTAATGAGCTGAGATTAGACCTTCAACGGCTGTTCTGTCTTTAGACATTTCTGGACCACTATTCATCTTTTTTTTAAAACTGTTAAGTAGTTGATTCATTTTTTATTTTTAATGTGTTTGTTTGTCTAAAAATCAATTTCCCAAAGAGAAACTGAGCAATGTTTTTCAACTTGCTGAGACATTTGTGGGGTGAGCGTTACAGAGGGGAAGGAGAGACAAGAACAGAGGTCAGCTTCAAACTGGTACCAGACAGGAAGATGCCCATCCCCTAAGTGTAGAGAATATTTTTAAAATTAACATATTTTTGTAAATGTTTTCTTCATGGCTAAAGTGAAATAAGATCAAATATCAACTCCGAGCTCACTTGGGCCACAGACTCAGAACAGGCGAGCTACTGTTCTCTCAGCCTGTTCTATGAACCATAATAATATTCACCTACTTTAAGGCCTGTTTATAGAGGATTACTTGCATAATCTATTTGAACCACTCTGAACAAGCTTAGGAATTTTAATATCATTATATTTTATTTACTTTAGACATTTCTGGACCACTATTCGTCTTTTAAAATATGGATTCTGGGGCAACATGCAAACATTTAAAATGAGCTGTTATATCTAATTTGGTAAATGAAAAAATCATAACAATAAAATTTAGAGGCAATAAATAAAATGGTCTAAATGCACTAAAAGCATCAGATCCCCTCTGATCTTGGAAAGTAGACAGAGTTAGCGTAGATTAGTATTTGGATGGGAAACCACCAATAAAGACCAGGTGCTCTGGAGTAGATTTCAGAGGAAGGGTCTGGCAAAATGAATGAAATGCTGTGGATATAGCATATCTTGATTTCAGTAAGGCCTTTGACAAGGTCCTCCAAGGCTGTATCAATAGAAGTATACTGTCTAGAATCAATGGAAGTAATAATGCCACTGTATTCTGCTTTGGTCAGGCCTCACCTGGAATATTGTGTCCACGACAATTCAAAAAGGATGTTGACAAGCTGGAACGTGTCCAGAGGAGGGAGAGCAAAATGGTGAAGGGTCTGGAAACCATGCCCTATGAGGAATGACTTAGGGAACTGGGTATGTTTAGCCTGGAGAAGAGAGCCAGGGAGGTTCTTTCTGCACTTCTCACATTGTTTGAAGGAAGACGAGGAAGACATTGCAATGAGAAGACTGTCGACGGAGATAAAGGTTGATAAGTAGGACACGGTTGAAACCGAAGCTAGTACGATTCCTAGATGCTGCTCATGCTGGGAACGAAAAGGGACTGAGTCTAACAATGAGGATTGGGGAATATATATAGAGTGGGCAAGCTACCACCAAAGATTCAGGCCTAGCTATTCTAGTAGGTTAGGAATATGCTCTGCATAGGCAGAGTAAAACCCATACGTGTGATTCACAGAGACCACAAAGAAGAAACACATGTTTGTATTCACAATGTGCTCTGATGCAATGTACAATGTGTCCCAATACACAACATATCCCAACGCACAACATGTCCAGTTGTGCATTCGGTCCATTGCCCAATGGTCATGCTATTGGCTCCATTTGCACAATGTTCTTGGAAACATAACTACAGCGCTACTCCCTTCCTGAAAATACAAATGTTGTACAACACTGCAACTCACCTTTACATCATCATAAGTCAGTTTACAATGGAGCTTATTACACGGGGGCGGGGGGGGGGGGGGGAAGGGGGAGAAAAAAAGTCATCATCCTGGCTAAGCTGCGTGATTGCAAGGAAGATTTTCAAATGATGTCACACACATTTGCGAGTTCTCCAGTGAATAATCTGCAATGCTCTGGCCACAAACCATTCACTGGGAACTCCTGTGAATTCATTGACGATAGTGGGAATGAAGTGCGATTGCAATCGTGTGAAAGTCAATGGCGCTTCATTACTGGTATTGCACAAGCAACTAGGGATACCCAGAATGCATTGTGGTGCTCTCAATCCATTCTCATTGCCAGGATCAGTTTTGCAGTGGATGTCTCAAACTATAGGGCACAATTTGGTTAACATTGGATTAAAACAATGTGCTGAAATAATACATTTTATTTGCTGTGTTTATTCTGTGCGGCTGGGATCAGGATTTGCGTACATGTGCAGTTGCACCAATCAATTGTGAGACTGTGTACTGACAATTTATGGATGTGTATAAAATACCATTGTGATATTATTTTTAATTGTGTGTTTGCGTGACTGTGTGAAGCCATTGGGCACTATAGCGCTAGTGTTGCTTTTTATTTTCATTGTTGTGATTATTGCTGAATTGGCCATCGTGTGATAGTTTCCAATGACATGAATACCTAACAGATGCCAGTCCTTTCCCCTAGCTTTAATAAATTCAAAAAAAAACCCTTCCACAACAACTTTAAAATGAAAAACAGGGGAGAAAAACCAATTAATAGATGGGGATTTTGGAGTTAGTTTGCATCAAACTAAATGCAAAACTATCTGCACTGATCATTTTTTAAAGCAAATTTAGTCTGGAAGGCTACAAGAGTGTACACTTCTTTTGTCTGTAAAACATTTTAGCGTCTTATTCATACATAAAATATAGTCTGTTGCAGCAAAATATTGCAAGTGTTGGGGCAGTTATGGGCTAACAACACTGTGAAAACTTAAGCCATCAAAAATCTTTCTGAATTTAACTCTTTCCAGACATAGTGGACTACAAATTGCTAGTGTTGAGACTTGTAGTCCAAAATATCTGGATGGCATCTGGTTTGGGAAGGCTACCATAATACATTTGTTATTCTTTTAGATGCCTCTAGGGTCTGTTGGTTTTTGCTCAGTGTGGCATTATGAGTGATCAATCCCCCTTTCCAATTCCAATATATGGTGTAATCTGCATTTCCCATTTTTCATCTCTAAGGCCAAGATTTTATAATTTTGAACCAACAGGATTGCCCCACTTAAATTAAAACCCAACACCACAAGATTATTAAGTAAAGCTTGAATTTCAGCAAACAATTTAAAGTGTGCATACACTGGCACATACAAATTATGAGCGCCCATCTCTCTCTGTCAGAGTTGGACAGTTCCTTCAGTTTGTGCCATATTTTGGGACAAATGGTCTGTTGCTTGGTTAGATTGTGTATTGAGCAATCTGAGGTGCATTTTTTTTCAGTGGGTGTTGTTGTTGTACAAATAAAATGTAGGTCAGCCAAGTTGGAGCTCCGGACTAGGAGTTCCTTCAGTCTCATGCCTGCAAAACCCCTCATTGACCAAAGGAGTAGCAGCTGCAGAGTCAAAGCTCACATTCTTTAAAACAACATGTCAGTTGTGGGAATAGGCGTTGTTGTCTCTCTTCTCTACCTCAATCTGTCCCCTGTTAATGAGATGTTTCAGCTCAGTGGGAGTAGCCCACTGATGTAGTTGAAGTAACATCCATGGTATCAGAGAACAGGGATTACAATGAACCCACCAAGTTCTGGGAACAGCTCTGCTTCACGTCAGCCGCATCCCATTTTTTACTCAGTGCCACTGCTCCAATTCTAGGCAATGCTTAGGACAAATAAATACTATTGCTTAAATACAGGTTCTCACTTTTTGTGCAACAGACTCCAGCTCTAGGTACTGCAAAGATACACATGAAAGATGATGGTGTGCCCTGAAGTAGCCATTAGGTTCGGCAATGAGATTGGTGTACCCATCTTAGAAATTTTATCTATGATCATGGCAAAAGGAGCTTTGAACCAACTGAAAGGGAGCAATTTCCAATCTTTGATCAACAAGGATGCAATACATGTAATCCCCCCTCTCTTACAGGCATATTAGGGGCTGGAAATATATTTTAATGTTTATAATTAAAACAAATATTGAGGAAAGAACCATACGTTCAGCAGTCAACAAGTTTCCCAGAAAGGCAAACTACTTCCATATAGTTCGTCATAATAAATAAGCTGCTTATCATCATTATTAAATTTACCTCTATTACATTACTTTCTCTTGCTTTCAAGTATAGCTTATATTGCAATAAAGCAGAATATGTAAAGAGATTTTCATTCTTTCTTCATAACAGCTGAGGCTTATCACATAACCCTTTTCATCCCTTCCTTTGTTACCAAGATGAATGTGTTATATTGTTCACTGTTATCTGAGCTGCTTACAATGTCATAATTTATAATCTCTATCTGGTCTTCTATGCTTCCTCTAAATTTTCTTATTGGTATCTCAATTAGCCTCCCAATATCTGGAAATTACAGTTAGTCTTTCCTATTTTATGTGTTAATTTTTTGTTCGGTAAGAACATCAATTTATCAATTCCTTTCATATCATAAGCTCTTAGCAGCCATTATTTTATTAGAGGTGATTCTTCAACTTTCCATTTTTATTTTTTTTGCCAAAGTTTACCTACCTGCTGTTATTAAAAATAACATTACCCTCCAGTATTTTTTTTCCATCCTCCTTTTAAAGCTCTGAGGTTCATTTTAAGAAGGGATAACTCTGGGGAGAAGGAGAGATGTATACTGAATATTTTTTGTAAACTCATATGTATGCTAGTGCAGAATTTCTTTATCGGAGGACAGGTCCACCACATACGAAGTAGAGATCCCATCACCTTATGACATTTCAAACACCTATCATTCCCCAAATCGTAATTTTTATTTAATTTCTGAGGCATATAGTATCACCTATTCACAATTTTAATAAAGTTTTATTTTAGATGTTTGGATGCTATGAATTCATTCTTTTTTCCCCATGCATTTTCCCAGTTTTCTAAAGGAATTGGATGGCCAAGATCTTGCATCTAATCTTTATCATTGTCTCTCTGGTTATTACAATTTCCGACTCTCTCTCCAATAATAAGTTTGTAGATCTTTGCTATTTTGCTTCTCTCCTGAAAACATAATATTTTATCTAATTGATTTTAATTCATATACTTTTGTTGCCAAATCAGCTATGATTTGTTTTTTAAATTTGTAATTAGGTGAACCAATGGGTTGGTTTATTGTTCTCCTCCAATTGTTCCCTCTGTATCAAACTAAAGTTGCCTCTCTCATCTTTCATTATGAGGTCTTTGTATGCTATCCAATCTTCTTTCTGTTCTCATCTGCTGAAAAAAGCTGCTTGACATGAAATCCATAAAGGAATTTTTGTATACAATTTAGCTTTTATTAGTAGCCATACTCTGATTAAAGGTCTTCTAATGTAATGTTTTTTGAAATCTTTGTTAGTAAGCAAGCCAGTCAAAATGTAAGTTATGTCCTTCCACATTTAACAAGTTTCCATTTTTCAGTTTCAGCCAGTCTTGTAGCCAAATAAGGCCACATGCCAAATTATACATTCTGAATTCTTGTAGAGTGTACCTTACCCCATTATTGACTTAATGAATCATGCCTTCTTATGACATGGCCAAAGTACGATAGCCTCAGTTTAATCATTTTGGCTTCCAAGGAGATTTCAGGCTTGATCTTTTCTAGGACCTGTTTATCTGTTTAAAAAAAGATGGAAACAATACACAGAAGAAACCTACAAAGGTGAATCCAGATTCTGGAAAGCAAAGTGAAAGCTGAACTCAAAGTAATCGGGAAGAATAAATAACTAGGAATAGATGACATACAAACAGAACTGCCACAATCCACAGAGACAGAATCAAGTCCAATTCTAACTAAAATATGCCAACAAATACGTAAAACAAAGTAGTGGCCCCACAGATTGAAAATGATCAATATACATTTCAATACACACAAAAAAAGGAGACACAAAAGACAGTGTTAACTACAGGATCATTGCACTAATTTTCCATGAGCAAACAAGGTTATACTTAAACTTCTGCAGCAAAGGCTCCTACCATATATAGAGTGAGAAATCGAGATGCAAGCTGGATTCAGGAAAGGAAGAGGCACTACGGACCACATAGCAAACCTATGATGGAGAGCGCCAGAGAATTCCAGAATAAAATTTTGTTTGTTTGTTAACTGCCTTTGGGTCGATCACAATTCCTAGTGAGCCTGAGGATGATTCTGATTTTAGGATTGTATAGTACAGTGATGTAATTCTCTGTATAACCTCCCACTGTTAATCCTTTTTTATCTGGGGAGAAGGCCCTGATAAATGGAGGGACTCCCATTTATCACAGCTCCCTTGTCAAATAAAGTACATACCACATTGATTAGCACATTTGACGGGGGAGATACATGGAAAAACCCTGTTGGTGGATACTCTTCAAATGGAGTTTGCATACCCCTTATGATAATATTGAGGACCCAGGTTTCTGAGGTAATGGAAGCCATGCAAATTGGAATCAGGCCAGCCTGTAGCCAAAAACTACTGAGGCAGTGGGAAAAGAGTGAATACATGAGTCAAAATCTCTTCTTAGGGGCATTCTGGGTTTTTTTTCCCCTTCCTTCCGAAAGCCACAGAACCATGAAGTTGTGGGTGACCTCATCCCAGAAGATGAAGAGGACTCTGAAGGGAAACATCTCCTTGGAAAGGTAGGGCTGAAGGCATGTCTCTGTCCCAAGAAAGGATGGTGCCAGGAGCACCTGTGTCCTGAAGAAGTACAGGATGATAGAAGACCATACTCCTTTGCAGTCACTCTCATCTTTTGAGCATCTTTTTCTTTTACTAGAATATTTAAATATTGCAAACATTTATGTGCAATCACTTCTCTCTTCTGTCTTACCTTATGTCCATGAATAATTTTATACAAAACATATACTTATAAAAACCCACTAGGGGGAAGTAGAGCCTCATTATAAACCATGAAGATTTTACAAATCTGACTCCAGTTGAGTTGAACAAACTGCACAAGTGAATTTGATCTATGCTCAAAGTTAATGGACCTGCAGTTGCTTTATAAGAAAAATGAAATTTTAATTAAATAGTTACAATTTGACTATATATCTGATTACTCTTATAGCAAGCATATGTGAAATCCAACAATATACAAAGTAGCATTTAGCTATACTGCATTTATACAACAGCTCGGCCTCTGGGTGATCCAGCTGCAATCACCCCATGATCAGCCAGGAAGCATGGCAACAGCCTGGTGTTAAGGCAGGCTGCTGCAGGCCCAAATGGGTTGCTGACAAGGAGCATATTTTCACCACTCCTTTTGTCACTGGCCTCAGAGGGGCTTCTGGTTGCATGCATCATCTGCACACCATGTCCCTGAAGCGGCTGGAAACTGCACCTTTTGGCCTGTCTGTATCGGGCCTGCATACCTCTTCATTTAAGTGGGTTGGACTTAAGTTCTCTTTCCAACTCTATGGTTCTATTATTCTAACTTTTATGATTGAGATCTTTCACTGAAGCTGCAAAGCATCAATCTCTGGATGCAGAATTTTGAAATAACTGTGCTATACAACCATTGTGCTGAATGGCAAGGTTGTGCAATTGAAACAAGATACTAAATATCCACGGAAATGCACAACAAATGAACATGCACAGCAATGTGCAGTGCACATATATGTATGCGTAATGGAAACACATGCACAAAGCTGCTTCCACATCAAACAAAAATATTCAACCACTTCCATAGGGTAATTCATGCATGCATAAAACATCAAAAGGATTACAATCTCTGTTGACTACCCCTGCCCACTATTTCTGCTACCTTGAGTTTTATAGAGAACACTGGGGGAGAATAATCTCATGAAGATGCCTGGTCTTCAACTTGTTGCAATGGTCCTGGCTGACCTACACTACATTTGACACCTACTTCCAGATGCCATCATCTTATAGACTAAAGATGTTACCAAGAAACATCTGGAAAGTATGCAGAACAGGGCTACGATCAGTGCTGCCCACCACCATGCCAAGAGGGACATCATAAGGAAACTCATTTGGATGGACATAAGCCCTTGCGGGTGAGCAGGATGACAAGGAGGAGGATTTGCAGTCCAGGCAGATGCTGGTGACCACACTTTACTGTTAAAGCTAGTCAGACAAATTGGCTGGGGGAAAAACAATCTGCACAGATGTCTTCTAGGCAGGCACAACTGGCAGCTACATTTGAGCATTTGCTGAGTATTGAATCAACAGGCCCAAGCCCCCTCAGCCTGAATGGTTGTACACTTTGTCACCTGTGAATGATGTTATCACTGGATGTCATCACTGTGTGTGATCAATTTATGATTATCTATGATACCTATAATTGCATTAAAGTTATGCTCATATTTCTTAACCCATTAGACGGTGTCTGGCTCATTTATACCAGCTTAACGTCAAAATGTTCCATAGGGGAATTTGTGCATGCATAAGACACCAACAGGATTCCAATCTCCATCTACTGCCTCTGCCCATTGTGTCCATTATCTGGAGCTCTATGGAGAACAATGTTATAATAAATGAGTTAAATAACAAAACAAATATGTTATCCCCACCTTTGAAGAAAGTTCTGTGACAACTGTACATAGACACTACAAAGTATCAGCTTTATTTATGAATAAATATAAAAGGTTTGCAATGGACTGCACGCTAATCTTGAGATATAAAAATAGGTAATTTCAGACACAACACACAACCAACACAAATGTATAAAGACAATCTATACACAGTGAAAACCAGATAGCTAGGGTGCAGGAAAAAAACCTGCATAAATATTTACAATGGTTTTGCTTAGATAAGAGTCTAAGAAAGAGACCAAGAAGCAAACAAAAACACTCACAAGACAGTCACAACTGGCTTCCTCCAAAGCTTTCATTTAAATATATTTAATTCTCTCTCCAGAAAGTGCAGAGTTTCCCTGATGTTTAATCAAAGTTGATTTGTGAGCTGGCAAAGCCACTATCTTGTTGAAAAGCTGTAACGTCTCGCATCTGTTTCCTTGAATGCAGTGGGTTGTAGTTTTTTCCTTCTGTTGAACATAATACAGTGCCACTCGCCTGGGGATCAGAACTTAAATCTTCCAAGTTTGAATATGGCATTTCATCAGGGTTCACAGTCTGATGGCCCTCTTTGTAATTTGTGTTGGGTCCCTTTGCAACTAGGGACTTGTCTTTGTGACCAACAGATTGTTCGCAAAACAAGGATGTATCTTCCTTGGCATGGGAGAAGAGATTTGCCATGGAAAACTGTCGACAGGATTCAAGTGGTGTCTTGGAATGTGATTTCTGAATAGGATACAGAGAAGCATCCTTGCTGTCCATTTGGAGAGTCTCGCTCACCAGGCTCCAGTCAGAAGAGCAACCATCATCCTTCACTGGAGTTTCCTGAACTTCAAAGATATGAGTCTTTTCAGATGTTGCTTTCCAATGATTAGCAGACTGGGGACAACTAAGTTCTTTTATGACTGATCTCTCATTTAAATTGTTAAGCCTTTCATAAGTTGCCCCTGAGTCAGAAGCACCATCTGTACTGCTAGTCAGTTTGATACCTTGGAATTTTGCTTTAGAAATACATGGAGGAGGATTCTGGAATGTGGCAACATGAGGCAGGTCATGGCTTCTGCTTTCGCCTTCAGCAATAACTGAAGGATCCTCCAGTTGCTTAAAGGCTTTCCCATCAACCCAGGTTTGGGAAACTGGGATTGACTGGCTTTCATTTTCAAACTGATGTTGTAAGCTACAAGGTATACGTCTCTGGGTAAGTGGGTTGCTCGTCTTATTGCCCATACTTTCACCATGAGTCTGATGTTCCATTGGTGTTGGCCTGGACTGCTGAATGTAATTTCTTTTAGGTTCCTCATCCTCAAAGAGCAGCTTGGAGTTTTGTGACAGAACTGTAAAATGGAATGGAGAGAAGAAATGCAGATTAGGTTAAGCAAATAACTTTCAAGGAAAAAGAAGACTGGTATATATTTGCCAGTATCCCTTCAATGACCTCGAATTTCTTCATATATACAAAAGCCTTGTTAAAAAAGATAAATTATAAATTATTTTAGTCTCAAAGGTGCTACAAGATCTCTCTTTGTATAAATTATTGGGATAGTGAACACTCAAATAATACATTTTCTCATTACTAAAACCACTGGCATATTTGGAAAAAATCCAGGAGAACCAGGCTTTCCATTACTTACCTAAATGGGTGGTTTTATTCTGGGGTGAATTACGAACAGGGGTTTCCAGTATTTTTGCCATTGTTGCAATTTTGCCAGCAGCACAGATTATTTTTTTTTCAGCCCTGAAATATACCAAAGAAGAATTTTTAAAAGTCCAAATCTTCCACAGTTAACCTGATTGATAGTGTCACAGTTTCAAACAGAAAATATCTGCTAAATGAGAAATGCCTTAGAACTAAGCTTTTTTAAAAATTCGGAGGTCTCAAAAAAAGTTATCTAGGTGCTTGTTGGAAAATTCCATACTGGCTTTGTAATATCCAGAATTTGGGGGATTTATGGAACAACTGTATAACAGGAGTTTTTAGAGATCTGAAAACATATTGAATCTGTCCTCCCAAGATCAAGGTAGTGCTACTCTTTCCATTTACAGTACTGTTATCTATGAGCTGAAAAGAAAGAATGAATGATTCTTCTTGGGAAACAAACAAGATACACATTTCCTTGTTCTACCAAATTCTACTGATGTTTCAAACACCTTCTTCCTATCTAGCAACATTTTGGGGCCCCTTCCAGCAATTATACAAGGAATTGCTCAAGAGAGAAAAATAGTCACACAACTGACAGATAACCAAGTGTCAGAATTAGGTGAACTCTCCCCCCAGACAAAGTCAATCAGGCTTCTGTAGATGATCAGAAAGCTATTTATTGCTGGAGTCATCAAGGACTAGAAGTTACCAGCAAGCCATCTTTGGACAGAACTGAAGAAACAAGGACATACACACATCTAATAAAAGCATTTGAAAGTCACTAGGCTCCACCCCATAAAACTGGCGGGCTAGCCATCATATCATTCATAAAACAATTGCTACTTTGGTTGGATTTTTTGCATTCCTAAATTTTTGCTTGAGTATGTTACCCATAACTCTTGGACTTGTCTTAATGGGAGCCAACCAGTGGTGCCACTGCCAGGAAGAACAGTAAGAGGTACATCCCTGTTTTCTGTGAATAGCAGGGAACTGAATAAAACTTTTAAACTTTGCATAATCACATCCACATGGAACATAAAGTACAAATATAATCAAAACAACATAAAAAGAAATAACAGCTGATCCCAAGAGGAAGAGGGTTCTGCCTGCTGGCAAGTTCTCAGATCAGATCAAAGTGATGTCCTCTGGATAGTTGAAATCAGGTGATGCTGCTTCATGTTAGAGTCATTAGCATATAGCCTCTTTTTACAAACAAGCTTTTTAAATTGGAGCAAAAGCTTGGATGAGCATAAGTTTTCTCATGCTACTGAGGATCTCTGTATATTTGGAGAGTAGCTAGTCTGTAGATTTCCTTTCTATCTGATGTTCAAGGTAAAGCATAACATATATAAGGCACCATTTAAAATACGGTGGTATTTTCAGCAATCTGTTGCAGTAGACGTTGAGTTAATCAAGATTAGCTGCATGCGTCAAGTCACAGTCTTCTTATTTAGGAAAGAGCCATTAGGTAAGATATTCTTGGAAGTAAGCAGTAAGGTATTGTTTCTTTCCGGTCAGGTGCTTGGGGATGTACACTGCTTTGAAAAAAGGGGAAATCTTCCCTTCTTATTTCCTCTTTTATCTCCTTCAGAACAGATATCTCTAATGCCACAAGAATATCTAGGAGCTATGTTCTTGTAGTTGCAATCATGTTGGTATTGCCTTGCACTACAACCAATGTGAAAGAGAAGTTCCGGCGGTATCATAATCAATCCTTCTAAAGTAAAGTAATTAGGTGTTTAAAGACATGTCTCTCTCTTAACATTTCTGCTGAGAGAACCAGAATGCTGTTGTCTTCCTATTTTTGATTTGGGATTGTGTTGATTCTAGCTAGGATCAGCGTTATCTTGGGGCAATTAGTCAATTAAAGGAGAATGTCCCACAGCAAGTTTGTTGATAGAATGGGCACTGATGTGTATGGGCATGTGCTCTATGTCAGACTCCTTCAAGTTCAGGGCATTGATCATTCAAGCAGATGTTGAGAATGTTGTTGTTGTGTGCCTTGAAATTGTTTCTGCCTTATTGCAACCCTAAGGTGACCCTATCATGTGTTTTCTTGGCAAGATTTGTTCAGAGGAGTTTTGCCATTGCCTTCCCCTGATGAAGCTGAGAGCATATCACTTGCTTAAGGTCACCCAGTGGGTTTCATGCGCAAGCTGGGAATTGAACCTTGATCTCCAGAGTTGTAGTCCAACACTCAAATCACTATGCCACACTGATTCTCATATGTTCAGATGCCTCCCCCATTTTCAAGATACTTGACCTTGTTGCTCAAGAAGTTTAAATTTCTCCCAGATATTAAAACCTGTCATCATGTGAGATACTTCTTTGAAGTACTTCATTAGCAGTATCTTCAATGTCATTAATTTGTTTTATAAATTTTGTTAACTTTGCACCAGTTGGTTTTAATGCCGAGGATCATTCCTTCTGAAGGTCTCTGACTACATTCTCTCTTAATTTTTCTAATAAGTCTGCCATCATCTCAGAGCTTTTTCACTCTCTTTCCTGCTTTACTCAACCTGTGCACCATATTTAAATCTGGAGTGCTCTCCTCACCTGCTAGCGGCAATCTGGCCTCCTTCACCACAGGACAGATGTCTGTAATGGACTAATCTACTGTCCTTAGTCCCAAGCATCCAAAGCTGGCTATTCGGACTGATGCCTGCAATTTATTCTGTTCCAGTTTTGAGAATGTTTATGAGGCTTCAGCTTGCATGATCTCTTCACAACTATCATGTTTGGCAGCGGGCCATGCCTTCAACAATGAAATGTTTAGTTCTCGGCAAACTCTTCCTCTACTTTTGAAGTTATGCTGGGGCAGACTTCAGTTGAAAGAATGGATGATATGTGTGGGTTGTTCACGTGGTCAGGTTAACGTAAGAGCTGCAAATTCATGCAAGATCAAAAGCTCTTGTGCCATGAAAGAGAAGACTGCAAGCCTGTATATGTACATGGCTTCAGCTTTCCACTGTTTCTACAAGCTGATCACTTGAGTGATGTTTTTCCTTATCAACTGTATCATTGGAACAAGATCTGTTATGGGAAAATTAATAATTTAACAAGAAAAAAGGAAGATGGGACTGGATAAAAAAAGTATTTGTCCTCTTAATTAACTAATTTCAAAGTATTGCCAATTACGGTATTGTGAATGGCATGCAATATTAACAATACATTTATCAAGTTAAGGTGTACTGGACTCCTCTTAACTTTGCAGTTCATCTTCAAATGTGTCTTAATGGGTACACACTGTGTAAAAAACATACAACTATAAATTAGGAAGCCTGCTTAGTTTAATTCTACACCTGCATATATGAAGGAGAAAAAGTTTTGCAAGTTGTTATCCTGCTAGGAAGGCAATCAAGTATGCTAGATTGTAAAGTTTGTATAACCTTTAGCACTTAACTTGCTTAAACTATAAAACAAGTTATGCTTTTAAAAATTTCAGGGTACATGAGCTAATCAAAGGCAAGCATTTTTGGTGCTGATTTGTTTAGAAGTATCTTACCCTTCATGTTTCCTGTCATCATTCAGAAGTTGCTGAAGACAAATAAGATAGTATTTACGCATCTTCCGGGCAGTCTCTTGACGTTCTCTAAATACTTCTGCTTTAATAATTTCGGCAGCTCTCTCTTTACTTTCATGAATGTAACGAAGCATATCTCCTAAAAATGTGATGTAAGTTTATATTAAACAAACCCCCACACACAAAATAACAGGTTGCTTAGCTGTAACTGTGTTTCTTGGAGTAGTCATCTGTGCACTCACACATAGGACTGTAAACCTACTCAGGTTTAATGGAGAGTCCCTCTGGAGACGAAGGTCTCTTCCGACTGGATTTGGCATGTTCTTACCAGATCTGTTGGTCAGATCTGGTTGGTACAGACGGTAGTGATGGAGACTCAGACAGAGCAATGTTCGATACCAGTGTTAATTCCATGGTTGGAAGTGAGGTCGTGGTCAGTACTGGGGTAGCTTATGGCTTTTTTGGCTTGGCAATAGAAACAGAAGCTGAGAGGGGTTTATTTGATGCCATGTTGTCAGCAACCTTCAAGAACTGCTTCTAGCAGTGGGTTTTTAGATGTTGTGCCCTATTCCTAAGAGCATGAGAAGTAAATGCCCTACAAATGTTGCAGTGTTTGGCCATACGCCTTCCCCTAGACAAAACAAACGCTTCAAATATGTGTCGGAGAGAGAAACTTTCCGGTCACAGGAAGAATAGCATTGGAAAAGGGAAGTAGAGAGCATAGAAATGAAGGGACAGCAAGGGAAGAAGGGGAACAAGAAAAGGAAAATGAAGTTTTGAAGTAAGGAAAAAGTGTGGGCTTGGACATGCACAACAGGCGGAAAGGGGAGGGATATTCCTGCTAAATTACTCAGTTGTTTTGCAGGTGCTAAACCCATTTGTGTGAGGCACAGAGACCAGAAAGAAACACCATGATTCTCAGAAAATAACAATAGTATGAAATATGTTACAAAATAGACAGGGGAAGGGGTGTAAGATTTGGTTAATCAATTTTACTGGTCCCCCACCTCTACTATAGGCATGCAAACATGTGAATTGATAATGAATAACAAACTTTTTTTCTGCACTCACTCTTAATTTTGCCCACGGCTTTAATGTATTGGGAACGCATATCTTCCAAGGCTTTTCCATCACAGGAATTGCAAGGCTTTGAGACACACCCTTCCGACAATGATCTATAAACACAAAAAGATATTCAACCTGAGTATCATGCCCTGGTGCCGCATGATGGGGTGAGCTTCCATCACTAGTGCCAGTTTCTGCCAACCTAGCAGTTCAAAAGCATGCAAATGAAAGTAGATGAATAGATACCACTCTGGTGGGAAAGTAAACAGCATTCAAAGCCCTCCATCCAGTTCATCTGATGCCATCCCGCCATGGAGGGAGAGATGCAGGCCCAGCTCTATCGGGCCTGGCCTAGATTAAAAAGCAGAGCCCTCCCTCCAGTCCATCTGCCTTGGTCCAGGCCTCAGAGAGAGAGAGAAGGACTGCTGTACCTGATCCATTCCCCACCACCATTCTCTTCTCCTTTTGTGTCATGTCTTTTTAGATTGTAAGCCTGAGGGCAGGGAACCGTCTAATTAAAAATAATACTAATAATTGTAAGCTAGTCTGAGAGCCTTCAGGGCTGAAGGACAGGGTATAAATATAATAATAATAATAATAATAATAATAATAATAATAATAATAATAATAATAATGTAGAGACATGATGACTAGTAGCTGTTGATGGACCTCTTTTCCATGGCTATCTAGTTTTAAAGCTGTCCAAGTTAATGGCAGTCAGTGCACTATGGTAATGATTTCCACAGTTTAGCTGTGCACTGCACAAAGAAGTACCTCCTTTTATTTCTCTAGAATCTATTATTCTTACTCAATGAACGATCCCATAATCTGGTATGAAAGTGAGAAAAATGCTTCCTACCTACTTCTTCCAAATTATGTCCAATTTCAATATATTTCTTATCTTGTTCCCTGTCACTCCTTGTTATGTAGCTATAAATGCCAAAATGCTGTAGGCTTTCCTCACAGGAGACTTTTTCCAGTTCCCTAATCATTTTGATTACCCCTGTACATCCTTTATTTTTTAAAACCTCTCCTGATGCTTTTTGAGATGCATCAAGCACAACAGTACACAGTACCTTGGGGGAGCATGGGCAGATTTCAGATCATCAAGTTGGTTCTTCAGCACAGAGTTTTCTTCTATTAAAGCCTTTAATGTTTTTTCTTAAAGAATCAAACAAACATCAAGTAGTTAATTTGGTGTTTATACAGAATTATTTTATAATCTGACATAGTCTCCATGTGGCAAGGGGTGTTCCACGTTCCACCCTTCACTGCCAGCTCCTCTCCCTTCTCCAGGTATGGGGTATATCTTCCACCCTCTTCTACCAAAACTATGACTGCCTGGTAGTCTTTCACAGCTCCCTCACCCTATGCCAGGCTCAGAGGCACTGAAGCTTGGTTTCAGTCCAGTTGTGCAATTAGGCTCTCCTTCTTTAGCCAGGCTCCCCTCTTCTTCCTCCATACCAATTGATGCCTTTCTTTATAACTCCCACTTTCTGCATCTTCCTCCTTCTCTCACCCCATGTTTGTGCATCCCAGATATACCACAACACAACTGGAAGCACTCGCTGCCCTCTCTTTCCATCAGCGCTGGTGTCTCCTTCAGTCTGCAGTTGTATTAGTTGATGTTTGGGTTCCAACCAAGTCCCTGACTACCATGGGTCCATTACTGCTTGCTCTCTTCACCACACACCGTTCTGAACCTCTAGAAAGCATTTCCTAATTGCTCCCACTGCTGTCATCAGATCTTTAAAATTGATGGGAAAATGCAGTGAGCAATTTAGTTTGTTCACTGTTTATGAGTCACCAGATTCCATTTGATCTTGGAAGCTAAGCAGTCTTGTTTAGCACCTGGATGGGAGATCACCAACAAATAGTTGGTGCTGCAGGCTATACTTCAGAGGAAGGAACTGGTAAATCACCTCTGAGTATTTCTTGCTTGAGAAAACCCTATGAAATTCATGGGGTTGCCTTAAGTCAACAGGTGACCTAAAGGAACACACACACAATTATACTGTTGCATGTGGAACACTATGGAAAATTCATCTGGTTAAAAAACAGCTCCTGCACTACTGACTGAAACTACACAGAAAGAGCAAAGCTCATCAGTCTTAAAACAACTGTATGCACTGCTGAATTATTTATTGATATTTGAAATATTCTTTTTAATTTTAAAAAGCATTGAATAGCTGGAACCTCAGAATGTGAAGGACAGCTTTCCCTTAAGACAAATTACTATAGCCTAAAATTGTCTCTTCAGTTTCCTTGCCTTCCGAGGTAAAGCAAAGCAAATGGTAACTGAAGACAGAATCTTTTCACTGAGGTGGCAGGGAAAGCTTGCCTGGTGCTGAGTCTGATAGCTTTTGGCCATCAGATGAACTTTTTAAATCTTTCAGCTAAGTTTTTAATATTGCAGGCATATAATGGAGGAAAGAAAAAAGAATTACAAATCTGAATAAGAAACAGGGTAGGAACTGTATTAATGTTGTAATGCAGAATATCCAGTAAAACACAAGTGAACATGTAACAATCACATTTATATCAATAACATCTGTTGAAGGCATACATAACAAAGTGAAATGTAACAATCAAATGCATGACAACACATATTACATATACGACTTGACTGAATCTCACATATGTTAGTCATTCATCCTGATTTCCTGAGACACCTTCAATTTTTCTTCCTCACTAAAACTGTGTGAAATTATGCCTTCAGTATCTCCTTTTTTATAAACTCCTATCTGTCCAGAGCTCCCCTCTCTTTTACTATTCTTGGGATCTTCATCTTCATCCATGAATATCTTGGGATATTCATGGGATCACATTCAGTATTTCCTTAAGTTTACTGAAATCAGCTTTCCTAAAGTCTAGAATGTGGGTCTGACTACACTTGGCTTCCCATTTTCACCATATAACCAACTCCAGGATAATGTGATCATTCCCTCCTAAGGATCCACCACTTGCACCTCATTAACCAGGTCACCTCTGTTGGTTACAGTAGGGAAACTAACCTGGGATTGGGACCATAGCCTGTTCTGGATGGAAAACATGCAAGGGTAGCTGTGTTGGCCATTTAGCAAATCCAGACAAAAATCAATCAGTGATACCTTTATTGGCCAACCCAAATGCACAATATATTTGCAATATACTTGCACCTCAAATATCCAAGGAGGGACAGCCTGCGGTATTTCCAGTGGTGCATGTGCCGAGGGCACGCACATAGGGGCACGGCCCATTCAAGCGCATGAGGCTTGAATATGTGCAAGTCTCCGCTTTTGTGGGGGGGGATTCTGGAACAGGATCCCTGTTAAAACAGAGGGCCAAGGGCCAACTGTATTTTAACATGTTTTAAAATGTGTTACCTTTGTATTGTTTTCACTGGTATTTATTGTTCATTGCCTTGGGAGCCCCTGTGGGCTGAGAAGCAAAACAGAAACACAGTACTTTAAAATATAAAAACCAGCTTTCTGTATTACACCAACAGATGTGATACAGTCCACAGGGTAAGCAATGAATCATAATTTGAGAAATTATTAGAAATAAGGCTACAAACCTTGTTCCAATTTTGAGTTTTGTTCCTTCACTGCAAGCTGGAGATGTCTGCAAGCTTTATCAAGTTTCTTTTTCAAATCCTGACATTCTTTTTCTTTTCTTTCAAGCTGTTGACAATGGTCCCAACAAATGCCTTCTCGGGATAATAGGTTTCTCTTCTTGCAGGCAGAATCTGCAATTAAGCAGCATAACAAATTACACATATGCCACTGGATTATGGGGAAAGTTTAAAGAAAAGGGAGACACTATAAACTGGTAGTCACAAGTGTTGTATTTTGATCTGTGTTTCCTAATCCATTTTTTTCCTGCAAGTGGCAGAGATTTACAAGTACTGAGCATCTCGTGAATAGTGATGTTTCTTTCCCCATAATACATAATTGAACTGATGAATACTCCTGAACCTACTAAATTGATCATATGACTGAGTCAGTCACTACACAATCTATCTGGAGTGCCGATTATTATGATGAAAAAGTGAAATTTTATTATACATTTAAAAGATCCATTCAGATCAAACTTTAAGGGGAAAAATAAAAATAAAATACCCGTATCCACGTCAGTCTCCTGCAAAGATGGCTGATTTCTTAACATTCTTTGTAGTTCTACTTGCTGTCCAACATCATATATGAAAGGCCTTGCTTTGTCCCCATTCTCTCCTTCATTTTGTATGGAAGAGTCTTCCACATATTTGAAATTGTAATTCAAATCTTCATGTTTCTACAATGGACATAACAAATTTAATTTCCTGGGGAAGAGTTAGCTGTATTTTAAAAAGATCTTGAACATTAGAAAGGTTACACTTAAGCTTTACCCTACTAGTTATTTGAAAAAATAAATAGAAGCAGAGATATCAAGATCAATTTCTTTATCTGTTTCCAGCACTCAAACAGCTCTCTCTGTTTTTGACACAATCCTGAAATATGTTAAGCTGGGTGGAAATTACTGGTCAGGAGCACTTAGCAAGCACTTTGGCTACATAGGAATATTAGATAACACTTTACTAACTACTACACCAAACCATCTGTAGGAAACACAGTAAATTTTATCCAACTAAATTAATACACACTTAGATACTCCTGAAAATAACATGTCTGAATGTCTACATATCTACTCAGAAGTCACATTAGGTTCAACAGGACTTATTCCCAAATTA
The DNA here is from genome assembly GCF_019175285.1 of Sceloporus undulatus. Taxonomy (NCBI): domain Eukaryota; kingdom Metazoa; phylum Chordata; class Lepidosauria; order Squamata; family Phrynosomatidae; genus Sceloporus; species Sceloporus undulatus. Next base: position 159,611,509 of record NC_056527.1, read on the forward strand.
GTATATATAAAATTTCAACATTAAGACAGAAAGTTAAAAGGTATTTTAAATATATCAGGGCAGCTTAAATGGTAGTGGTTTTATCTGGCCACAACTTACATATGATGGAGGACTCAATGGAGAGAAGTAGAGTGTTGATAGTTACCTTTGTCTACAACCACCACGATAAAGTTAAAGGACACATTGCCTAGATGAATCTAAGGCCCGGAACACACTAGCTAAAAAAAGTGGTTTCTGGCTGTGTGGCATTTAGATGACACACACCTCCAAAGTGGCCAGAAGGTGCTCCACTGCCACAAAAAGGAACCAGCCACTTCTGTAAGGGGTCAGTTTAAACTGACTCCTGGCCGGCACAGCTCGGGACCTTTGGTGGCTGCTGTCACCATGGTCCCGGCCCAATCAGGGCCAGGGGCTACTCCTTCCCAGCCATCAGCTTAGCCCCTAAATTTTATAACAACGCAAAACATTTTATACCTTTTCTATAATTAGCCTTTATTCTGATTACAAGGTGTATGTGGCCCTAAAACTGTTTTTATGACTCTCAAGAGCTCTCAATTCCTCTCATGTTTGGTTTTTTAAAAATCAAAATGCTCTCATCGCCACCTCCCTGCCTCTTGCTATTTTAGATTCTGAGAGGGCCTTTTTTCAAAACTGCAAGTAACTTATTGTTCTCTTCCTGATAACTCAAAGGGCCTCCCGTGGACCTGAAACACCCCAGGAGATATAATTATGACAAAATTGCCATTCTACCTCTGGAGTGATGGCATGAGTATTTTGAATAAAAATTCAAAAAACATTAGCACTCCAGTGAAGGTCTGTATAGCCTCCAAAAGTCAGGTAGCTGCCTGCTGATTGCAAGGCTCAGCAAAGACAGGTTGCACAGCTGTAACTGTAGTTCTTCAAATGGTCATTTGTGAACTCACACAACCAGGTTATCCTGCACATCTGCAGAGCCTCATTTGGAATGTTCTATAGTATTCTAAAGCATTTTGGCAGTAGTTCCACCTATCTCTGCCAGCCCTATATAAGGGGTTGCCACCATAGCCTGCCAGTTCCATAGGACTAGCAGCTATCCTTATGAACTAGGTGGAAACAATGAAGTAGGATGGGCACAGTTCTGTGAGTTCACAAACGACCACTCGAAGAACTACAGTTACAAGTATGCAACCTGTCCTCATTCTTCATGGTGTCTGTAATTCAAACAACTGGGAGACTAGTAAGCTACAAGAAGAAAGTAGCACAAGTGTTGGTATAAACAAGCAAACTTCACTGAAAACATATGTAGTCACCAGCATAAGTACAACAATCCCCTACTCCAATAAGTTATACAGTAGGAATGACTGAATAAGTATGGTCTCGAAGGAAGGTAGAATCTCTGAAAACATACATGCTGTATCATGATAGGACTAGTATGGAGTACATTCAACAATATGGTATAGAGAGAGCAGTCGGTGGGGAGGTAGTGAGCAATGGAAGTGATCTAAATATAGTCCCATCCACAAAAAAGGAGACACAAAAGAATGCAGCAAAGATTCCTACCATATATGGAGTGAGAAATGCCAGAGGAACAAGCTGGATTCAGGAAAGAGGCACTAGGGATCACACTGCAAACATATGTTGGATTATGGAGTTCACCAGGGAATTCCAGAAGAAAATCTGCATGTGCTTTATTTACTACAACAAAGCGTTTGGTTGCATAGAACATGAAAAGCTATGGCTTACTCTTAGAGGAATGGGAATGCCATAACATCTGATCACCTTGATGCATAACCTGTACCCAGGACAAGAGGATGCTGAAGAAGGAACATTAATAAACTAAGATATGCAGATGACAGAATACTACTAGAAGAATCCCACAGAGGAGGAGGAAAGTGCCAAGGTAGGGTTACTGCTGAACATGAATCACTGGAAAAAACAATAATGCTAGGAAAGGTAGAGGGGAGTTGAAAGAGAAGAAGACCACATACCAGATGGTTGGATTCAATCAGAGAGGACATGGGCATGAGCTTGAAGGACCTGAGCAGAGCAGTAGAGGGCAGGGGGTCTTGGAGCTGTCTCATCCACAGGGTTGCCATGGGTCAAGGCAACTCAATGGCAGTTAATAACAACAACATATATAATCTTTGCCAGTTGGTATGCAAAGAAATCTAACAACTACTAAGAACAAAACCCATGTTAAAGTTGAGCATAATCTGCATGCAGAAGTCAAAATGAGGTGGTTCAAAAACACATAATTGTTACCTCATTCCATGTTTGCTTATTTTTTTCTAGAATGGTACAGATGGTAGCTTTATATGCTTTCTGCAGACAGAATATCAGTTTCTCTTTGAAGTGGAGATTGATATGAGCAGGAGCAGTCCACTTAGCTTGCCAAGCATGCTCATCACCTGTGAATTTGACCAAATCCTTGTGCATGTCATCTAGCAGGAGTTCGATCTGAACGAGAATCCTATCTTCATACTGGCGAATTTCATTTTGGAATCTCTTGGCTTCCTGGACTGCCCATTCTTGCTGTTTCTGACCCAGCTGTATCTTCAGTTCTGTCTCTTTCTGATCAAGCAGTTCTTTCTTTTGCTTAGCAAAGTCTTCTTTGGCCTTTGCAAGGACCTCATTGATTTTATTCTTGTGATCTTGTAAAAAGGAGTGGTAATCTTTTTCATTTTGGTTTTGTATCCTGAGGACCTCCTCTTGCTTTTCCTTATTCCACTGAGTGCGTGCTTTTGCCAGTTCTGCTTTAATAATGGCTGGGATTTCATCTTTTTTTAGGTCCAGTTCCCTTTTAAGGGAATGTATCTTCTCTTCAAGATCCTTGCTCCTGACTCTAACTTTATCACTGTTCTCAATCTCCTTCTTCCATTTCTCTTCTGCAGCAGAAAGAGCCAGTGACACCTGAAGAATGCAAACCAGACCAGCTTGTGAGTGATGCCCTGGAGATTTCCAACATATTATATATGCAATGGTGTGGCAAAAATACACAGGCCAGGGTCAAATTGATCCTTCTGCTCCACTATATTTCCTGCTTCCCCCACAACCCATCCTTCAGCCCTATGCCCTAAAAACCTGATATTGAAGGCTGGAAAATACTCTGGAGGATTTAGCAAAATGGAGGGTTACAGCAGAAGCAGCTGGGCAGGAAGCATATCCTGATTTTGCTGGCACCAATCTTCTAATGATGGTTAATTAGGCAATCTCCTAATTAATCCTAATCTCTGGCCGCCTCCTCTTGTGTGGGTACTTCCCTCCAGCCCTTTTCAGTAACTAAAGGTAGCATTATCACTACATTTGTACTGGTATTTTTGTTAACCATGTTTAGCACCAACATAAAGCCAAAATCAGAAGCAAAACTAAGTATAGCTTTTGAATACAAGTGTGTTGGTAAGGAGGAGGGGAAAGACAGGAGAACCATGAAGAACTCTCCAAACCACATAGGTATCATTGGCAGATCAGGCAGGCTTAAACCTGCACCAGTCAATATTAATCCATTTGAGAACAGAAGAAGTGTGTGCCAAGGTTCCTTTCTTATAGTCAGTGGTACTCTAGCTTAAATTTACTGTAATTAAATAATGAAAATAGATGTGTGTACGTCTTGTTCTCTGCTACCTGTTTTGCTGTGTTAATTTCAGATTCCTTCTCCCATTTTTCCTTGGCTGCTTTCAGATGAGCTTTGAACTCCTCAAGCTGAGTCAGTTCTTGCAACCACCTGGTATGAGCTTTTGTGAGAGCTGATTCCACCTGGAAATAGCAAGGAAAGGTAAAAAGGGAACCAGGAAAGTCTGAGACATTTGGTTTCAGCCCAATTTTAAATAAACAAAATGAAGAAAAGTTCATTTTTCATGTTGGTATTTCGGACACAGCCTTGCCTCTATAGTTTAGCTTTCTGAATGCCAATGAAATCAATGGGAGGTAAGCTTTCCTAGTTCTGCTCAGGATTTCAGCTATTAGAAATTTAAAAAGCATCTGCTTCCTTGAATAAGATTCATCTTAAAATGTTCAACAATTTTTTAAAAATCCTGCACAATTTAAAACACATATTAATAATTTCCTAGTTTTCACTTATTCAAGCCAAAGGTGATCAAATATATCCACATCAAGCCCATGTGTATTATGCCAACTTTTGATTTGTCTTGTGTGTTTGTTCATATTTGGTCTGTCTTAAAAAATAAAACAGAGTGTGTTGGCTAGTTACCTGATTGGCAATGCTCTCATGATGTCTAGCTTCATACTCTCTCAGTGCCTTTTCTTTTTCCTTCAGAGCTTCTTGAAACAGCAGAGTTTGCTCTTCAACCACCTCTGTAATGAGTTGGCGTATGGTGTCATCTCTGATGGATAATGGTTCAGTCTGGTTGCCATTATCTTTGAGTTCCATTACTGATGTCTTTGCTCCTTCCAAAGCTTGATCCAGTTTATTCTGCCACTCTTTTTCAATTTCACGAACAGCCTGCTCTTTGATCTATAGGTAACATAGTGTGTTTTTTAAAAAAAGAATGCTAAGGATAGATTTTATATAGGGAAATCAAAACATTTTTCTTTAAAATCAGTAAGAATTGTAGCTTTTGTTCCAGGCGTTTCACTTGCCAAAATGAAATGATTCAGATGAAAGCAAGTGAAAAACCAAAGAGTGTAAAGATTTTTAAATATCCATAAGAGTGAAAGCATATGAATGCTGAACTAAATCAAATTGTAGAAGAGGTTGATAACATTGACAACAATAAGAGAATTGTACTTTTAAATGCCTGCTACAAGATCAAATCTGTCCTTCAGTTTTCATAAGAACCCTCACATATGTTATACAAACCACAGCACACCTCTTTCATTTTTTTCTCAGAAAAGGCTTTAGCTTTAGCAACTTCATTCTCAGCGTGCTTCTTCATCTCAGTTTTTTCTTTCTGCCACTGACTTTTAGCTAGTTCCATTGCATTATGGTGGGCGTCTTCTAGTTCAGTCTTCAGCTTGCTCAAAGACTCTTCCATTTCATCCAATAACTGTTTCTTTAACTAGGCAAAATTGAATAAGAGAGCTATTTAACTGAATGTGGAGTATTATTCCAGCTCTCTCCCATTCAACCATTCTTAAAATTTATTCTAAGGATATGCTTCCATCTACCTTGTCTTCCCACACTTGTTGCTCTTGTTCAAATGCTGCCTTCAGAGTAGCCTCCAGTTCATCCCGCTCTCTGCAGACAGCAATGTAACATTCCTTCACTGCAATCACCTCTTTGCTCAGTTCATCAGTGTCTGTCCTTGGGGAAAAGAAGACACAAACATTTTTAAAAACTTTAAAATATATATTTTTATATATGGGTGTGTCTGAAACGGGCAAATAGAATCTCACTTTAACTGGCTAATGTTGTCCTCATAAGCCTGGATGAGCTTTTCTTTTTCTTCCATATGCCTTTCTGTGAACTCTTCACAAAGCTTTTTCTTTACATCCTCATAATGTTGCTGGTATATTTTTTCACACCTGGAGCAGAGAAAGGAGACAACTTAGTATTGCATATATTTCAGAACGGCTTTTGATGAAGAGAGATTTGCACACATACTAAAAGAGCTTCACACCTCCTTTTGTATGTGTGTAAAACCTAGACAAAAATTACACAAGAACAAACAAGGCACATAAACAATGTCCCAACACAAAGAGATTAAATATTTTCTATGGCTTCTCTCTTTCAGTAGAATGCAATGGATGGTAATTGGCTGAGTTCATTGTGAATGGAAAATGTAAAACAAACCTCCCCCACACACACACATAACAAACACTCCCTCTGACAAGCCAGATACAAAACATTGCCTTCTGTATTCCATAATTTACAGGATCCAATACCTTTTGCAGGACACTGAAGAAAATGACAACAGAGCACCACAAGCACAGCAGATCAATGATACTATTACTCCTATAATACTTCATCATTGGCCAGGGAAGCTGAGACAGATGAAAAGTGGAGTTTTAAAAAACCTAGAGGGTCAGACCAGGCCTGGTATGGAGAATCATAAATTTTAATTTAAAAAAGGGGGAAGTCCAGATACTGTACATACCTGAACAACAGATTTTAAATGTGAGAAGTACTGGGGAACTTGAAATAAAACAGTGGGAAAATGTTAGCATGTGAAAAGGAGCTCATGGTTCTGGCAGAAAAGGTTGTTGGCATCACTCTGCAAGAACGGATCCTAAACAGGAAAACTTCACAAGTATTAGAAGGAGAGAGCTCCTTGAACTGTCTGATGCCATGAGACTCAATACTGAACCAAGATGTAATGAGATGTTAAAACAAAATGTTATTTATCTATCAGACAACACTATTAATAGACAGGTTCTGAACAACAAAACAAGCTGCCCCAATCCAGTCTAACTAGTTTTCTATCTTGTAAAGGAATAGCATGTGAATGCTATATTTATTTCGCTGCTCCCTCCTACCCCAGTCACCTGTCAAGGGCTTCTTGCTTATCCCGATCAGAGTCCTGAACCATCTGTCTCATTTGACTACATAGCTCTTGATTTGCATTTTTCAGTTTTTCCTGGCTTTCTATAAGCTCCTGAACCCGTGCATTATGGCTCTGTTCAAAGAAAAAGAGAGAAATAATGTTTAAACTGTTGTGCTCTGTCTTCACAGCAGCACTACATGCAGTCTAAGTGGCTAGAGATGACTTCTGGGTTGAGATGGCTTTGCACTACATGGCTTCCTAAGAGGTCTAATTCTGGGGGTCCATGTGCTAATCAAGGCAACTATTGGTTTGGTGTTTAAACTGTCAGAAAGTGCCTACCAAGTACAGGAGGCTTGGAGGAGCATCCCACTTGTGCCCTATTCCCACTATCACAGACATGAGACATATGTTGTCCCTACCATTGACAGGGTGGAAGAGACCCAGGGAACATTTGCTCAACACCATGGGATAGCTGCCTGCTATAAGGCTCACACATTGTGTATTCAGCTTTCATTTAAAAAAAACATAAAATTTCTTTAAAAATATAATCAAAGAATTTTTACCTCTGCCACAGTGAAAAAGTGAGTGAACACCCAGATTAGTTAATTACTAACTGGAACTTTTTGGACTTTGAGACTATTAAATGTAAAACTTTACTTTTAAACCTAAACATCTAGTAAAGAAAAGGTTAAAAGATGGAATGTTATTGACTTATTTTTGTAGAAAAATAATGCACACTGTTTGCTTGTGGAAAACTGAAAGTGAAATTAAGTTGTTTGGGGAGAAAGGCTATCTTCCTTTAACATCAGAGCTACAGTGCCAGGGTGACACTATGGCCCTGTGCAGACCAGCTGGTTCACTTTGGAGGTCTTTAAGCAGAGGCTGGATGGCCACCTGCCGAGGATGCTTTGATTGAGAGTTCCTGCATGGCAGGGGGTTGGACTGGATGGACCTTGTGGTCTCTTCCAACTCTATGATTCAGTAGCCTTTAGGGCCATGGTGGGGGTGAGGGTTGCATGAAACTTTGTTTCAAGGGCCTTTAAAACCATTGGACAGCCTTGCTGATCACTTTATGTGATGGTAGCTCCTGCTCTTCACCTGCCTGTGAGAGCTCACTCTCATAGCCACATCTTTCGCTAGTAGCAGCAGCTGCAGATGGCAAAGTCTTGTGAGACTTAGCAATAGCTACATGGCAATAGCAGCTTCATTTATATACCGCTTCATACTGAACTAAGCAGTCCCTAAGCGGTTTACAACTGTAAGCTAATTGCCTCCAATAGGCTGGGTACACATTTTAGCAACTTCGAAAGGATGAGTTGAGCTTGAGCTCTGGCTAGTATTGAACCTGCAACCTTATGGTTTTGAGTGAGTGGACAGGCTGAGATAAGAGGTAGCAGAAGAAACAATATTTGTGCATTGGGGGCGGGGGGGGGCACTGTATTGGGAAGACATGTTTCCAGGGAATGAGAGGAAAGAGTATCTGTTCTTGGAAAAAGTCCTTCGCCTTGTAGTTAAAATTTGTTCTTTTCCCCATTCATGCCAGTCTTTAATCCAGAGCCTCCACCCCTGAAGCCAAGCCTGGGGCAGAAGCCTCAGAGGGGGAGGGAGCGAGAGAGGAACAAGGTAAGGAAGGAGGGGGGGAGGAAGGACTTGTCTCCAATGGTGGCACAGTTGCATGCATGCACTGCCATTGGGGACAGCACGGGCTTCCTGTCTGCAGATGCTGAAATCCACGGATGGTAAGCATGTGGATACCGAGGTCCCACTGTACTTTCAACTCTATTCAGAAGGCGAAAGAATTTCTACAAAAAATTGGAAAGAATCTATATGAATCAAGATTAAAAAATGGAAATGGGAAACTTAATGGTAATGGAAATAAAACCCAAATGGGAAAACACTTTCCCTGGAGAAACAAAAATCTAGAGGCAAGTTCATCTGAGGAAAGTTCTGACTAAGAGAAAAAGCACATTCTGTCACTTATGAGAGGTAAAAAGGAAATGAACTGTGATGATGCTACTCTAATGGCGGAACTAAGATGTGTCTTCTGGAATGTTAGAGGAATGAATTTGGCAAGTGAATGAAAGAAAGTGTTTCACTAACTGATAAAACTTTTTTTGATATTCCTTCAAGAGAGAAATGTTAAAAGGTCAGATGATTTTTTTTAATTTAATCCCAAATTAGAGAAACGTTTTTTTCATCAGCAGAGGAAATAGAGATTTATACATGGTAAAGATAATATTTATAGCTGACAAGATATTTGAAGACAATAATGGTCACTATGTAGGAGTGAAAGTGAAGTGACAAGGAATGAAGACACTAGTGCTAGATGTTTATGCACCATTTGAGAATAAAACTGAATTCTATGAGCCATTATTGAGCACCCTTTGGGTTCAGCAAGTCAACCAATTACAAATCCATGTAACAGTTATCTTGTCTAGCCCACATTTTACAAACTTGTTTGCAAGAATGTCATGGGGCACCTTGTCAAAGGCCTTACTGAAATCAATAATCATGGGTATTTACAGTATTACATATATTCTAAACCTGTCCCCAAATTACACTATTTTCATTCCTGGCTTCCTTTAAAGAAATTTTAAATTTCAAAAAGTGGCATCACTCTATTCTTCTCTCACACAATAAATGACATATATACCCTAACATTAGATGTTTCCCTGATTTTGTGACAAGCAGCCAATGCTGTGGGATGAGAAACACACAATATAATGAGATGATAGGATAAATGTTCCCACATTTTCTCTCCCCTGAAAAAGGGGTGCCTTTTTCAGTGGGATCCTTATACCATTCGGCCCTTAGATGGTAAAAAAAATCAGGCCCATTAAAAACTCACCTCAATTTCTTGTAGCAAAATTTCATTTTCTTTTTCGAGCCTCAGAATTTCCTCAGTGTTATCAGACTGCAAGGTATCAGATGGCCTTTGAATATTTTTTCCTTTATGCTAATTAAAAAAAACAGCAGTATTAGTCCAGAGAACATTTGTTAGCACTACAAAAAAGCTCTATACTCCACAGATGAAAGAGGCATAGAAGAGTAATACGCCTGTTCTAGGCAACAGAGGATATGGACTTAAGGTGCTTTCAATTTGTTCAATGCATGGGAATTTTTTCAAGTGAAAGGGCAAAGAAAAAATGATTTTGTAGCAGGACCACTTGCGAACCCACTTAAATATTCTGGATAAAATCATTTTGTGAGGAGCATACCCTTTAACAGTTAGCCAAACAGATAAAGAATCTAATGAGCAACAGACTTAAGTTTGCCACAGTAAACTCAACTACCTATTAACAGCTAAAAATATAAACATTACAATTGAAAATCACATCTCTCATGATGATGGGGATCATTCCAACTTCAGAAGTTCCAGACCCAACCAACATATCTTGGGTTTCTGACAATTTATTGCTTCCAAGGGCTAAACCAGACAACAACTGGTTGTTTGCCAATCCCCTTTCCAGACATACTCCAGACAGTTCAAAGGCTCTAGGATTCAAGGACAAAACACTGCCAACTGAACTGAGAGCCACAGACAAAATACCAGAATCATAAAATAAAATCAAGGAATCAAGCATTGAATCTAGTACCATAGCAATAATGGATCCAACATCCAAATGAAAAGGGGTAGTTTTATTTGGAAAGGTAAGGAGAAAAAAGTAGATTGCTATTTATGCTAGATCCAACTTAATAATTGTTACAGACAGGCAAGCTAAAATATAAAATCTTCTATCCCAAAGCTATACATACTAGGGTGAAGCAAGTAGGTCACAGTGGAATCATTAGGGTTGGTGTAATGCAGTGCGTTAAACTCATGGTGTCACCCCACCCCAATGATCTCCTCCTATACAATACAGTGGTATCTCGGGATACGAAATACCCAGGTTACGAAATTTTCGGGATACGAAAAAATCCCATAGGGAATTATTGTTCCGGGTTACGAATGTTTTTTCGGGTTACGAAAAAGCTTTTGGTGCTTTTTTCGGCTTTTTCGCACGGAATCGCGGCTTTTCCCCATTAGCGCCTATGGCAATTCGGCTTACGAAGGCTTTTCGGGTTACAAAAGCGGCCGCGGAACGAATTACTTTCGTAACCCGAGGCACCACTGTATTAGGAGTCCTAGTCTAACACTCAAACCACTACAACACATTCATTCTCAGAAACATAACAGCAGTCTTCAAACACAGAAGAGAGCAATAATACATCCCCTGCTGCCCCAGAGAGCAGGACTACAGAAAAAGGCCTGAATTGCAGCACTGTGGATCTGGATTATTTTAAATCCAGTTCAATATCCTATATGCTAGGTTATTGTTGTATGTCTTCAAGTTGCTTCAAATTTATGGGAACCCCAAGGTAAATCTATCATGGCATTTTCTTGGCAAAGTATGTTCAGAGGAGATTTGCCTTTGCCTTCTTCGGAGGCTATGACAATGTGATCTGCCCAAGGTCACTTAGTTCAGCGCTCAATCTATTACACCAAGCTGGCTGTATATACTAGGTATCTTTCTCTTATTTAGCTAAAGGGAGATATACGGTGGGACCTTGTTATCTGCTGTGGTTTGGTTCCAGAATCCCCTGTGAGTAACAAAATCTGTGGATGCTCATGTCCCATTAAATATAATGGCAGAGCAAAATGGTGTCCCATATATAAAATGGAACATCAAGGTTTGCTATTTGGAATTTATACTGTTTTGGAATATTTTCAAGCTGTGTATGCTTGAATTCGTAGTTAAAAATCCATGGATAAGGAGGGCTGACTGTACCAGCCAGAATAAGTATGATTCTGTTATGTTTGTTGCTGAGGAATACATATGAGGTAAAGGTGGCACTGGTGCTGTTGCACACCATGTCCTACTTGTGGGTTTCCCACAGGCAATGCTTTGGCCATAGAAACCCACAGCATATTATGGATACTAGCTCCACAAGGGGCAGAATGAACAGCACCTCACTAGAAATTCTGAAGTTATGTTATCATGAGTGTCTGTTTATATCAAGGGTAGAACTCACACAATTTTGCAGATGGTGTTGAACAGTAAATCCTCAGTATCAGCTAGAGTTTGGTTCCAGGACCCCCGGTGGATGCTCAAGCCCATTATATACAATGGTGTAGTAAAATGGCATCCCTTATATGAAATGGCAAAATCCAGGTTTGCTGTTTAGAATTTTTTTTGTGTGTGAATATTTTCGAACTATGGTTTGCTGCATCTGTGGTTGTGAGGGCCAACTGTATCCTAAAGGCTGTACCCTAAAGATCCTGTCTGATCTCAGAAGATAAGTAGGATCAGCCCTGGTTAGTACTTGGATGAGTGACTGCCAACATTCAGAGGAAAGAACTAACAAAACCATCTCTGAGTATTCCTTGCCTAAGAAAACCCATATGACCAGCATAAGTCGAAAGGTGACGAGGCACTTGAAGGCACACACCAAAAAAAGCCTCTTCAGTTGTAGCAAGGTGGAGGAAATAACATCTATGTTTCTAAACATATGAAAAACAAACAAACCTCATGAACATTTGTTTTCACCAGCTGCTGCTTCAACTCATCTATTGTCCTCTGGCAATCTTCAAGCTCATTTTGCAACTGAGAAACTCGGTTCCTCTTCGATTTGTTACTTCTCAGCAAACGTTCCATTTCATCCTTTAACTCTAAGATGATCTCATCTTTAGAAAGTCCTCTGTCTGCTTCTTTATGCTCTGTAGGACTGTTGAGGTTTTTTTAAGTCAGGAGGGAGAAATTAGTTTCATGGAATCAAAGAATCATAGCATCATAGAGTTGAAAGAGGCAACAAAAGCCATCCAGTCCAACTCCATTCTGTCATGCAGAAATTCACAATCAAAGCACCCCTGACAGATGGCCATCCGGCCTCTGTTTAAAGACCTCCAAAGAAGGAGACTCCACTACACTCCAAGGGAGTGTGTTCCACTGTTGAACAGCCCTTACTGTCAGGAAGTTCCTCCTAATGTTGAGATGGAATCTCTTTTCCTGTAGTTTGAATCCATTGCTCTGAAGCAGTAGAAAACAAGCATGCTCTATCCTTCAAATATTTAAAAAGGCTATCATATGACCTCTTAACCGTCTCTTCTCCGAGCTAAATATACCCAGCTCCCTATGTCTCTCCGCATAGGGCATGGTTTCCAGACCTTTCACCATTTTTGTCACCCTCCTCTGGACACGCTCCGGCTTCTCAGTTTTAAATTGCGGTGCCCAGAATTCGACACAGTATTCCAGGTGAGGCCTGACCAAAGCAGAATACAGTGGCACTATTACTTCCCTTGATCTAGACACTATATTTCTCTTGTGGCAGCCTAGAATCCCATTGGTTTTTTGAACTGCTGCATCACAGGGTTAGCTAAAGGTCTTTATTATGGGTGGGGAGCTCTTGTCATAGTTTGTCCCAGAAGAACCTTTAAAAAATAAGATCAATCTCTTCTACTGTCTCAAGTAGCCTTTTACAATGCCTGGGAAGAAAAAAGGCATTAACCGTGACTCTTTCGCATTTCTCTGACATGGCAGAGAATTAACCTCTGTTCGGCACAGTGGAGAAATGCCAAAGAGCTGCTATAAATCTAAGGAACCCTATGCTGGACCCCAATGTTTTATCCTAGCTTCTCCAAAGTTCAAATATAAGTCCATAATTTTGGCCCCCAAACCTGCCCTCAACTTAAACATGAGGTTGATTTATATGTCACGTTAAATAGCTTAAGACAGCAGCTTACTCCATGTCAAAACTACAAGTGGAGAGTTTGCATGCCAACTTGCAAGGTCCACTAAATTTCAACTTGTCTTGTAGAGCTGAACTGTGATCAACATTTTAACTCCTTACCATAACTCATATTTTATCAATCGACACTGCAATCATAATAAAAAATTATCTCCTCATTTACTACTTCTCTGTTAGTTTTTCAGAAGCTACTGAAGAGCACATTTAAGCAGACCAGCAGTCTGGAGCACTCTCTACCACTGAAATAATTCATGGTTATTACTTGCTTTCTGATGTCTCATTTTCCCACTGTTCTTATTTTCACGTTTTAATTATGGCGTTTTTTTGGGTTTTTTTATATTTAAGTGAATGCTACTTAGTGTATCTGTGTAAATCTTAGTGCAAATCTGAAAAAAATGTATCATATCATGGAGCGGATTTTAGGTATTCAGAAAATGAACTGGAAACACCGTGTCCTATAGCATTGCTAACGCTATGCACATGTTAGCCAGATCAGTCCCTTAAATGCAAGACCAGAGTAAGCCCCATGTAAAAATAGGATTTTAAAAAATGGCATTACAGTTAGCCGTATAACACAACAACAGTTTTACTGGAACAGCTAATGTATAATGGGGGCATATATGATATGATTTGAACAACATTTCACTGTTTAATTCTTGTAAAAAAATCAGAAAAGTTTTCATTCCATACCTGTGCAGTCTTGTTTTCTTGTTGATCTTTTTAATACCCAAATCAACATAAGAATCAGACATTTCATTCAATCCTTCATGTGGGTTACTGAGAAACACACCATGTTTTGCTGCAGATTCATATAAAAGAATTTCTTCTTTTTGTTCCTTTAGCTCTTCCTAAAATGTAGAAATTAGAGAGGGATAAGCAAATCCAGCACAACCTAATAATATAAGTCTACTAATACCAGTGGCTAGGCTGATAACAGAATTATCCTACATTTATTGGGTCACCATAAGTCAATAGATGACTTGAAGGCACATACACACAAGTACAGTCGTCCCTCCGTTTTCATGGGAGATCCATGCTGGACCACACACCCCGCAAAAAGAGAAAACCACCACCATTGGAGTCCCTACTGACTGCAATGGCAGCACGCTCCTGCATGCGCTGCCACACATGTGTCTCAGGTGCGCAACCCAGTGTGTCGCCCTCCATTTGCCCCTCGTGTATTTCTGGGGGATGTAGATTCTAGGTCCGTGAAAACGGAGGAGGCAACTGTAGTCAGAATGCAAACTTCTAAATGTAACTTCTGACATTATCTTTTAGGCATATGAACTAGTAACAGCTGGATGTACAATTATGATTTTTCTTTATCTCCTAAACATTTATTTAACTATTCCCACACTGGACACCACTGGGATTTCTCATACCACTGAACACATCCACACATTTTCTTCATTTCAACAATGAAGCAGGATCAAGTGCTATCGCAGTTGAATCTTTATGCTTCTGTTTACGACAAATACACAGTGACTCTTTATTGGGAAATAGTTGTTCACATTTTGCAGTTTGTATAATTAATAATTTCTATACAATGTTAACATAAACACTATGAATGGATCACTATAAATATGCACTATGAATACATGTATCAGATGAAGTGAATTCTAGCTGAGGGAAACTCATGCCACATTAAATTAGTTATAACCTTAAATAATAACAAGATTATTTGCTGTTATGGCTGGGAAACAGATAACTACAGTTACCATATGAAAGCATGTAGATTATGAGAAACATATAGCCAAAACAGAAACACATGTCAAGCTTCTTGAAACTGACCTTTCAGAGAAGTTACTCAACTGTAGCTTGCTCTGAGAGGGCTACTTAAAAATGTCTTAAAATTAATTATGGAATAATTTCAGGGTGACAAACGTTATAACAAGTAGATTATTGAAAGAATCAAAGTATGACACAGTATTACATGCAAGCTTTTAGGGATGACCTCTCAGAGGCAACAGTAACATGATTTCTGGAAATCAAGAAAATGGAGTCAGACAAATGACTTTTTAAGTATGCCTTAAATCTTGCTAGTGCCAATGTAGAGCATATGAGTAATGAAGAGAAAACAGTAGAGCATAGACGTAAGCAAGATTTCACCCAGCTCACACCAACCAAACAGCCTTGCTATCAGGATTGGGCTAATCCTGCCATGATATTGTGCTGGGGGATCCTATCATGTATTTGATCTGTGATGTTTGATATTCTGATGTGCATGGTTTCAACTGGAAGGTATGAGATTATGTCATGATGCCTTACTTGGAGGTTTTGCTTTATATGAATATGCTGTGGGATAAAAAGGATATAATGGTTTACATCAGGTGACTTAGCTAATATATATTTTATAGGAGATATGTGCTAACTGATATACATTTGATACAAACTTGGTAGTCTGATGTATTGTGTAGGACGGCTGTTAGGTTGGTTGACATATTTATGCTTTTGATATATAATATTATAAATAGCTATAGGTGCTTTCTGCACCGGCATTTGGGACGTCCGGAGGACGTCCCATTTTTAAAAAGGGGCGTCTCTTTTAGACGCCCCTGGGCCTAGTACGGACTCCGTCCATACAAGATGGCGCCGGCCCTTCTACATGGCCGGTGCCATCTTTGCGTATCGGACGCTGAGTGTCCGTACGCGTCGCGTCGCTTGTGACGTAGCGAGTGCGCCCCTGGCGCCTCGCTACGTCGCAGAAGCTCCATTTTGGAGCTTCTTTTTCGGTCCGCGCGGGAGTCGGGCCGTGTGAAGGCTCCGACTCCCCCGCGGACCTACTGGCGGCGGCGGCAGAGCACCGCAAAGCGGAGGTATGTACCCCGCCAACTATTCATAATATGATACATTGTTCCTACTAGCTGATACTGTGTGTGAAAACTGGTTTGTGTTATATTGGGAGGGATGCAGATTTGTTGTTAGTTGGATTAATGGTTACAGAGCTAATAAATGTGTGATTTTATACATTTTAAATATATTAACTACATAGACTACATAGGCAGTTTTAAAGAGGGGAGTTGAATACTGTAATTGGGCTTTGCTGAATTCTTGGTAAAGAAATGCATAGGGGTGTTTTTCCTTTTCGGCTTGTTCAGGACTCTGTTATCAACTGCTGCGACAGTTAGAACAACTAGGCAGTGCTGGCCTGGGAAAGAACTAAAAACAACTAAAGAAGACCAACTATTTTTAGAATCGTGAAATGATTGAGTCTACCAATTTTGTAAGGTGGAGCTAATGATAGACTAATGTTCGATGTATGTGTACTTAGGTTTCAGTTCTGTCCAGGACGCCAGACTAGCTGCATCTCTGTAACTTCAGGAATTAAAAGCTTGCTGATCATCCACAGAAGCCTGATTTACTGAGTCTGGGGGTAGAGTTGAACTAATTCTGACACTTATCCCAACAGACCAGCAACCGTGACCAAACAAACTCTCCGAAAACATTATCTGGGGCTGGGGAAGTTTAACTCAACAGACCCAAGCTCCCCTTATGCTGCCTCTTTCACCACCCCCATATGCAAGACACCACTGTTGGTCTTGCCTACTAGCCAAGCTCCCAGAACTACATAGAGAGCTAGTGGCTGTCAAGGTGAATTGCACCATTTTCCCTGTTACATAAATTTAAATGACATTTTAAAGTGGCCTCACATTCCACTTCCACAATGAACTTGCTGGACAGCCTTTGTAAGTAAAAACACTGTTTCTCTTTTTAAAAAGATAAGGGGTGGGGATAAACAGTCTAAAGGGTGATCTCGCAAACTAAGCAGGATCAGCCCCAGTTAGTACTTTGATGGGAGACCACCACCAAATTCCAGATGATGTAGATGATATTTCAGAGGAAGGAATAGGCAAACCACCTCCGAGTATTCCTTGCCTAATAAAAATTCATGAGATTGCCTTAAACTGACAGGGGACTTGATGGCACACATGTAGAAAAGTGGAATATGCATCCTATAAATTCAGAGTCATATTCTTTACCAGCCTGCTGTAGTGGTTTGAAAGTCGGACTACAACTACAAATTTCCACTCAGCCACAGAAGCCAACTGGGTGATCTTGGGCATGTCACACTTTCTCAGCCTGAAAAGGTGGCAAAGGCAATCCTCCTCTGAACAAATCATGCCAAGAAAATGCCATAATAGGGACAACATAAGTTGGAAACAATTTGGACGGCATATAAAAACAACATTCTTTACTGGAGGCACTTTTCTTTTGGAAATTCTTCTATCACTTTTGTACTAGTCCAAGCAAACCTTTTACAATATTTCAAGAGGAAAATAAACAAACCTGCAGAGCCTTGTTCATTTCAGTACTTATTAAGTGGGCAGACTGAGCTTGTTGAAGCTGCATACGTAACTCATTTGTTTCCTTTACCCAGCCTGGAGAGAAATAACTGAAATTACTTTTTAAAAATCACATAAAAATTGTTAAAAGAGAAAAAACCCAAGTGACCTTTAGTAAGGCAGTCTGAAAAGAAGGAGCCATGTTTGTCTCTTGCAAAATAAAGCAGAAGGGGAGAAAATAAATAAATGTGGTGGCACCTTTAAGACTTTTTTTATTATTATTTTAGCATGAGTTTGTGTAGCTATAAACCCAGCAGGTTGTTGTTGTTGTTGTGTGCTTTCAAGTCATTTCAAACTTATGGTAACCCTATAATGAGTTTTCTTGACAATTTGTTTTGCTTGATTTGATTTGTTCAAATGAGGTTTGCCATTGCTTTCCCCTGAGGCTGAGAGAGTCTGACTTGCCTAAGATCATACAGCAGGTTTCATGGCTTAGCATAAATCAAATCCTGGTCTCCAGAGTTGTAGTACAACACTCAAACTACAGTGCTACACTGGCTCTGCGCATCCAAATAAGTAGGTTTCTATCAACAAAAACTTGTGCTTAAAAAACCAAAGCTTAAAGGTGCCACTGCATTTCCTTTTTTCCCCCCTCCTACTTCCTTCTTTTTACTGAGGTAGCATTTCCAATTGTCCTTTAAAAATGTACTAAAATGTTAGTTACCTAGAAGAAAGTATTGACAATGTGGCTAAATTTTAATGGAAGATATTCAAGCTCACCATTTAAAAGAGCAACTTTTCCAGCACTTCAGACTGATGTAGATTTATTTTAGGGTTTTTCCTTCTCTTTAAAATGAAAATAATGATGAGTAACTATAATGTGTCTAATATTTGCTTTCCTTTAAGCTAACGGAAACTGTGAAACCATGCCAGACAACAAGAGGAACAAGGCCAACATGGTAATAGACTGAAGTTTTAAAAAAAGAACCTTTTTAAAGGAACAAAATGTCTTTGTGTGTACAGTTGCAAATTTAATGACTCTTGCAGAAGCATTTCACAAGATTTCTTTAGCCAGCAGGAATATTTTTCAGTCTAGATTTGGCAGGGTGAATGTCACTTATGCATTGCCTGTCACACTTATTTACTTTTATTATACAAACTTAATTTATAAAGTTTTCCTCTCTTACAACTTTCCATCCTCACAAGAAGCCACTTTTCACTTAGGTATACCAGATTTCTGGTCCAACTGCTTCTTCTGCCAATCTAAGAAACAATCTGATGTAAATCCTTTTGTATAAAGTATCTGGTACTCAAAGCAATTGACCCACTTGCCAGATAACTGCACCTCCATCATGACCATTTGAACACCACTGCAAGACTTCACGCAAATGCTTATCTAAATTTCTGGAGTTTCTCATTTTAGGATTTACTGACAAAAATAAGGTCAAAAGGACATACCTGTCTGTAGGAGATTTGCACACTGATTTTGACTTTCTTCTAGGCTTCTTGAGAGCCGGCTAATCATTTCATTTTTTTCTAATTTGCTTTCTTCAAGAGTTCTTTCAAGTTGTTTCACGTGTTCCTTTAGATGGCAGCAAAGTTCTGTCTGATAAAATATACTGTGTTATCTGGCATGTAGCATGCATGGCCATCCCAATAAAGTTAAAGATTACAAGAAAAACATACTTCTTTTTTTTCTCCTTCTGTAACATTTTGATTTTTTAAAATATAAATATACAAAATGACATTTTGATTCAATTCAGATGTCCACATTTCACAATCCAATAGGGTATGGTTAATTGGCTCAGGAGCAAGCCATGCATCTGTGGTTTGCTCACCCTCCCTTCTGCATTTCTGTTTGACAAGACTATCCTGACTTGCTTAAACCACAGTTCTTCATGACATCCAAAGCAGAAAACCATGATTTAAGAGCTCCCTCCTAACCATCATTTGATTGTAATTCAAAGGAAAGAGAGATTATTACAAGGAAACAACTGCATGGCTCACTTTAATTTTGTTCAATAAAACATGGTCCAGTATTATCACTTCTGGTATTTACTGAATGTTTTTACTAGTGGAAACCTTAGGCAGAAGGCCTACAATTACAATTAAAAATTCTGAGCCCAGGAATTTGTACTTGAGTACCAAAAGCGAATGAAGGTCACAGTCATTCTACACAAAGATCCACACCTAAATGTCCCAAGCTTTCTTCACTTCAGCAGTACTATTTAGATAAAAGGAAGAAAGGGGATCCTTGCCAATCTACTACAAATCACCTAGCGATTTATCACTAGATTCCACTCCTAATTTATAAAATTAAGGTTGAGACCTCTCTAAGCAAGTTAATACTAAATTTGGTAGGGTTCAATAAAGGAAGTCTTCAGTAGCAAAAATTTATCTTTATTATTTTACATTACTTGAAAACTCAGAAAATAGTTCTATGAACTTAAATAAAAATCTAGTTGTATGTTTCTCATGCAAATGAAAGAATGCTAAACCATGTATTAGTTCTATATTGTCACCTGGCTCATTTCAAGTTGTGGATTATTCAGTATTGCAAGGAAACCACTTCTATATCTATAAATTGACATTATCTGCACATGTGCAACTAACTAAGACCTTACAATACCAAGATCTGTAAATATGTCGCATCTGATCCACACCTACAGTCCCCCAAATTCCTATACAACACTATCTAGGTATAAATGTCATTGGTCACAATGGAACTAACTTCCAAGCCAACATTCACAACTACTCTTTTTGATATATTTGCTTCTACAAACAACAGAGTCTGACCTGCTCCTGCAGTGCTACATGGCTAGCATCAAGTTTCTGCTGCAGAGACATGACTTGTTCTTCATATTTCTGTTTGAGTGCTGCAACAATGGCCTCGTGCTGCTCTCTTGCACGCTGAAGAGCATCAGACCGCCGAAGTTCCAAGAGCTGCTGCTGCATGCTTTCCATAGCAACTTCTGCTATTTTGGCTTTTTTGATCAGCTACCAAAAACACCACATGCATTAGTTCATACCATATCAAAATGATTCTGTGACTGCCTTTGACACAAGCCATCATCAATGTAAACCAAGATAAAATTCCACAAAGAAACCCATTCTAAACATCCAGTAGAATTCAAGCTGATGTACTAGTACAACAATCAACCAATCTTTATCAATCAAGTCTTTATTATAGTTGTGATGATCTCTGGCTATTCATGACATCAGTCTATGGCCAGTGCTAGTACAAAGATGTATTCAGTAAGAAGCCATATTATTTAGTTAGAAAGCATTACAAATGCCCTGGGAGAAAATGCTGCTGAACAGGAACTACCCCACATGTGCCAACAGGGGAAAAGTGAAGGGGTTGACAACTCTTGCCCTCCAGATGCTTCTGGATTGCAACTTCCAGCAATCCCCACAATTGGCTATCCTGGCAAGGGCTGATGAGAGTGGCAGCCCAAGAACATATGCATGCCAATAGCATCTATCCTATGGTATCCTTGCACTTTCTTTATGCATCAAAAATAAAGTGACCTGCATGACTAAATTTTAAAAAGGCAGCTCCACTTCCATCTCCTCAGCATGCTTTCGTTTAAGTGCAATAGAACTGATCTGTGTGATGTTCCCTATCATGCTCAAGACCTGGAGTAATGTGTTTGAAGAGTACAAGTAACCAGTAAAAATGTCAGCCTGCCATGTACCAATCTCAGCCACTTCAAGCTATTATCACAAATATCTCACAAGCACTTCAAAATGGCTGAAAACCAGGGAAGGAAGGAAAGAAAACCGAAGCACTGTTACATTGCTTCTTCTTCTCATTATCTACAGTTAGATCCCAGCAGCACTATGGACTTATCATAGCTGGGAAATGGGATGGGGTTGGGGGGAGAACTGAAGAATTCTAGAAAAGCAGTGTCCCACCGCATTGCTGCAATAGCAAACAGATAGTGTGATGACTTCTTTTGTATCCTGAGCAGGCTTATTACCTTATCCCTTTGATGGGTAGAGGAGATGGGAATGTATGTATGTGTATATGCTTGGGTGGGAATGGGCAGAGTGGGGAAACAGAGCCCTATTATCCACAGCCTGACACCTCTGGGCTTTTACCTAAATCATATGTTGTGTTCATGTCAAGTACAAGTATGTTTCAACTCACACTTCAACCTAAGTGTTCCTTCACAAGCAGTTGCAAACATGTTATGATGTGAACATTGATAGAATTTTTTTAAAAATGAAGAGAAGTAAATTTGTTAATCTACCTGCTCCTCGTTGGCAGTTAGTGTTTGAATTTGGGTTTTGAGTGCTTTTATTTGGCCTTCAAGCTGAATTTCTATTTCCTTGCCATTCTGAAAGTTTTTTTGACTTTCCTGAAGACTAAGACACATGCCATCCTTTTCATCTGTACAAAATAAAGACATATTTATACCCCTGCAATACATCATTTTTTTCAAAAAGTACAAAATATCTTTGACCAAGAAAGTATTAAAACACCAACATTTGTTTGATTACTATTGGCTCACTTCTATTTGTTTTATTAGCAAAGTTCCATGATTTTGTTTAACGTTAACTTCTCAGTCTTCTATCATCTAAGAGAGATGATAGACCATGGATATTAATATCATGGCTACCAGACAGAAAATAGCCAATATTGTTCAATTAACATTTATATATACACACATGCCAAATCAATGTCACCTTTTGAGCCAAGAAAGCAACTCACAATAGATATATGTGTACACTCTATGGAACAATGCCCAAGGAAGCACTGGGCATGGATATTACCAGATAATCCAGATTCTTTGGCTACCCTAGTATTTGAATTACATATTAACTAGATTTCTGGCAGCTATAAAGAGGGTTACAAACTGTCTAGAACTGGGCGGTGAGTGGGAGACAGATATGTGGCTTTTCAATTACTACAAGCATCCCATACTTTGCTCCAGTTAACTGAAGTATTGATACTCCCATCCTACCTCAGAACAAGAAAAAAAAACTCACATCTTCTCCATTTTCATCTTTTACTTCCAATGAGCCTCCATATGGATGCAACTCACCCTCTGCAAACCTTACCTCCAAGATAGGCATTTACCTTTCACAATAGCAAGCTGATGAGACAGATATCTAATCTGCTGTGCTCTATCTTCCAGCTGTTTGTTAAGTTCCTCCAGTTTTCGTTCTTTTGCTTTATTAATAATCTGAAGTTGTAGAATCTGCATGTTTTCAGAAGAATCTGTCAATACAGATAGTTTCAAATGTCAGAATTAGAATGTGCATGGTATTCTCAACTTACATAAATCAAGCCACAAAATAGCATTCTTGAAGGAAATAAATATATCTCAGCAGAATTAATGAACTTTACTATAAATCCTGTCAGCTATATCTTGCATTTTGTGTTTTCGTTTGTTAAACAGAAAAGGAAGTAGGAAACTTGTAGACCTTCCCTAGTTTTGGATGAAATGGCAATGAATTATGGAGAAGCACAGTCCCGAACATCTGAAGGGCGAAGGGTTCCCTATACCATTTTCCATAGCTCCTCCTACTCAATACTCAAAAACACCTGTGACAACAATACTGTAATTCTACTGCTTAGCACTTCAACTATCTCACTATAACAGTTCAAACAATTAAGTGAAAACAACACTGTCATATCTATTTAAATATCAATTACTACAGTCTGGACATGAGGCTTCAAATAAATGATTTTTTTTAATCTTCGTGGGTTAATACATTGAGGTCCCTGCCCTAGAACCCTTTGCTTAATCGTGATGCAGAACTCTGGGTAAGCTACAGAACTGGTTGCTCCCCATACCAAATTCTACTTACCACTTGATTGGCAGGTAAGAGGTTGTAGGTGTAATATTTCTTTAAACAACAGAAAAATATTCTGATTGACAGGAGACAATTGAGAGTTGACAACTTGTTCAGCTGGTTGAGAGTAATAATAATAATAATAATAATACATTTTATTTATAGACCGCTATTCTGCGATGATCATAGCGGTGTACAGTATGGGTTGAAGCAGCAGTGTGTTTGATTGCTCTGTGTGTGGATTAAGTTTGGAGCTATGAAACAGACTTTGAAGTTGATTATAAGTCAGAGAGCTGTGTGTGTGTGCATGGGTGGATGCTGTATTATAATGCATATTTATTATAACTGAATACAAAAGCCTCTAGGAACTTTGGATGAATCAACTGTATGATTGTTTTCTTTTTAAGTGTGAAAAGTGGCCAGTGCTCTGCTAATGTTAATAACTGGGGGGTTTTGTTTTTATACTCTGCAATGTACATTGTTTTGGCTATAGCTGGGTAATTTTTACCCATACTGCGACAGAACTTGGCGTTGCCCAAATATTATTACTGGTGGACAGAGATATTGTATATACTCGATTATAAATTGACCTCATGTCAGTGAAAGGCAGGTTTTGGGAACAAAATTATAGATTTTGATATGACCCATGGATAAGTCAAGGGTAAAACCTGGGGGAATGAAACAAAGGGAGTAAAGAACAAAGGAAAGGAAAATAATGATAAAGAAGTCACAAAATTCCAGCAGGCATAACTATTTTCGCTCACCCTAAAGACTGGATAGTTGAGGAAGGAATTATAGACGCAAAAGGAGTGGTTTCTTACTTCTCCTTTTCATGGACTGTCCAAGACCATGGTAGCAGACACCCTCGGGAATGTGGCATCTAGTTTCATGGCAGTCCCGTGGCAATTGTCCCATCTGCTTCCCCCCCATGTTAGCAGTGATTAGTCTTCAACGCTAATGTGATTTACTTTGTCTAATTTTATTTTTATTTTAACCTGAAAAAGCTGACAAACATACACAAGTGTCTTATTCAAATCTTTCAAAGCCCAATTCCTGTTGGTGCTTCTTTGAGGGGAACCACCAAAGAGCTGCCACCACTGCCATTTTCCCACCAAGGGTTTTAAAAAGGTCAGAAGTGGTGTCATGGCAGAGAGAGTAGAGAGGGGTCAGTGCTTCTTTTAGGTGCTGCCAGGACAGGCTAAGCTCTCACCTTTTGCCACTCTATTCAGAGAAGGGTATACTGTAGTTCCTTTTTTGATAAGCATTAAAGTCAGTACTGACCTGTGAATAAGTCAAGTCAGGTTTTTTGAGTCAATTAAAAAGCATCAAATTTGTTCTCAAAATCAAGGTTGGACACTTACTCTCACCAGTACCCAGAAATTCTTGCTGCATTTCTTCAAACACTTCGTTTCTTCTTGGTGCATCTGGAGAAACAGAACCTGGCTGCTGAATGTTATTCTCATATGGCTTATATATTACTTTGTAAGGCTCCATAGGTTGCTTGGTAGTTCCTTCTGAAGTGCCAAACTGCAATTGTAACATAAATGTATAAGACTGAATAAACACTAGAATGAAACAATTCTTATATTGTTTAAAGGCATTCAGTGCCCAAATTAAAAAAAAAATGTGTAATCACAGAGGTTGGATGGATAACTTTTAGGAATGCTTTAACTGTGTACAGTGCTACCTCGGGTTACGAAATTAATTCGTTCCGCCGTTCCGTTCGTAACCCGATAATTTCGCAACCCGAAAAGGCTTTCCGTTAGCGCTGGAAAGCCGCTAGCCGCGCTTTGCGTTTGAATTTCGCGCCGAAATAAATTTCGTAACCCGAAAAAAATATCGTAACCCGGAACAGTTTTTTCCAATCTAACTTTTTCGTATCCCGGAAATTTCGTAACGCGATCATTTCGTATCCCGGGGCACCACTGTATTCCTGAAAGGAAGGGGATTAGACGAGATGGCCGTTGTGACCCTTTCCTATGATTTTATGATTCTGTATAAGAGGAACAAATCCTAGTCACACTTCTCTTTAATACAACTGAGCAGATCCCCGAACCTTTCCCCTTTACACCTATGTGTACTTTAAAGCAAGGTTTCTCAAGCTATCTAATGCAGGGGGTTGGTGATTTTTTTCTCCAATATGCCATGGACCAGTAGCGTTTTGTGATCATTGGCTACAATTGTTTCTTTCTTTTCTGTAAAATCTCCTGGGAACAGCAGCCAATGGTTCTGGGACTAGCACCAGTCCAGGAAGCACCACTTTGAGAGAGAGATTGAGAGAGAGAGAGAATGCCTTCAAGTTGCCTGCCAACTTATGGTGATCCCATGAATTTCATAGGGTTTTCTTAGGTAAGATATATTCAGGGGTGGTTTTCCCAGTTCCTTAATCTGAAATATAGCCAACAGTTCCAGTTATTGGTTGCCAGCCTTCCATCCAAGTACTGATCAGGGCTGACCCTGTTTAGCTTCCAAGATCAGAAAGGCTCTGGAGCATTTAGGATATATGGGCCCTACACTTTGAGTAGTACTGTTTCAAAATACAAATGGGGCGCATGTGTTCACTTGTGGGAGAATAACACCCAGCAATCCTAAGAAGAATAGCCAAAGGTGAGGGATGATGGACCTCGCAGTCCAACAACACCTGAAAAGCCACACTTCCCATCCCTGCTTTAAAGGAAACTGTGAATACATATAAGCACATTCATGCTTCCAATCTAGTTTAACACACGTGTAATTTGAACTGCAATGTCAGTATTCAAATACTCAAAACGCAGTACAAGGAGCACATCAGAGATTTAATCTGGAAACACTTAACTTGAAAATAATTTCTAGACATTTCATCTTTCTAAACAATCAGGCCTTAGACCCAACATATAGCATTTTAGGACTCGTTCAGACGTACCCCTTCCCCAAATGGGCTGAATTCTTATTCAAAAGTTATAAATATCAAATCTTGAGGATGCAATTCCACTTTATACTCTGCTTAGAATACCAGTTATTACAACATAGGGCAAGGAATAGTAGCGGGACAAGAGATAACAAACTAATCCACAAACCTTCAAGTGTTCCTTCTTAGCATCAACCAAGTTTGCAATTTTGCTGTGCTGGTTACTGAATTCTTGTTGTTGACCATTTGTATACAGTCTTACGTTTTCTGGAAAATGATATGCATTGGTTTGTTGGTAATGGCTAGAAGCTTTATACCCATCTTCTCTGAGATACACATCATCAGACCCATCTTCACTGATTCTGCCAGAAATCTCATACATGTTTTTATCTTCATTTTTATTGCGATGGTCAGACCAGTCTCTGGCATGTATTTCACCTTGGATATTTCCTTGATCATACAGAAAGTTGTCACCATATACATTTGGACCCTGTTCGTAATCCTGCAAAGTATGAAAGTCAGGTAATAATGTGTGTGTCACCGAAGGCCCAGTCTGAATGACATTACAATTGATAAAGGATCTGAAACTAATGGAAAGACCAAACCTCTCCATATGAGCTTGCCCATATTTCAGGATCTGTGAAAGAAGGGTCTCTTTAAGTCTCACTACAATTAGAAGCACATTCCTTGGTGGCCACTGCCATAGTGTGTTACTCTCCCCCATGGGAGTATGAGTTAACCTACTCTCTGCTCTCTCTTTTCCAGGAAGCAAAATTCTTTTTATTTAGGCAAGTTTTTCATAGAATCACAGAACTGGGAGAAATCACAAAGGTCATCCAGTCCAACTCCTACCATGCAGTAATGCGTAATCAAAGCACTTCAGACAGAGGTCCATTCAACCTCTGTTTAAAAACCTCCAAAGAAAGAGACTTCACTACACTCAGAGACAGAAAGTTCCACTGTTGAATTGCTCTTACTTCAAGAGGTTCTTCCTAATCTGTAGGTGGATTATTTTTTTCATTTAGTTGCTGGAGCTGCAGAAAACAAGCTTACTTTATTCTCATAGGATATCATTTCAAATATTAAAACATGGCTATAATATCACCGCTTACCCTTCTCTTCTCCAAGTTAAACATACCCAGTCCCCTAAGCTGCTCCTTATAGGGCATGGCTTCTAGACATTTCACCATTTTGGTCACCCTCCTCTGGACATGCTCCAGCTTGTCAATATCCCTCTTGAATTGTGATGACCAGAATTGGGTACAGTATTGAAGATAAGGTCTGTCTAATGCAGAACAGAGTGGTACCTGCCCCCCTGAGTGCAGTGGCTGCTGCTGCTCCTACATTTGCACATGGAGGTAAGCTGGGCATGACTGAGGTAGAAAACACTGGCCAGCTGGCTGCTACACAAACAGTAGACCTAGCATCATAAATAGTTGTGGGGGCAATAGAGTTGTTGCTGAAGAAAAATGGGGATGTTAGCCATTTAAAAAGTTGGATGTTGATGCAGACTATGATCATAATGGCTTTTAAAGCTGCGGCATCATATTGTTGACTCATGTTTAGCTTGTGGTCTACTAAGAGTCACATATCCCTTTCACATGTACTGTTGTCAAACCCTGTGTCACCAATGTTATATCTGTTCCTTTCAAAAAAAATTCCTGCCTAAGTGTAGTACCTTGTATTTCTCTCTGTTGGAATTTATTTTGTTAGTTTTGGCCCAAATCTCTAATCTGTTAAGATCATTTTGAATTCTGATCCTGTATTCTGGGACATTAGCAAGCAATAATTTGGTGCCATCTGCAAATTTCATAAACATGTCCTCCATTTTATCACCCAAAGTCATTGATAAAGATGTTGAATAGCTCTGGACCTAGGGCAGAACCACTAATCACTTCTATCTATGATGAAGAGGAGCCATTGTGAGCACCCTTTGGGTTCAGCCAGTCAACAAGTTGCAATTCCACCTAACAGGTGCATTGTCTAGCCCACATTTTACTAGCTTGTGTACAGGAATATCATGGGGGAACTGGTTGAAGGCCTTAGCGAAATCAAGATATGCTAGATACATCCACAGAATTCCTTCATCTATCATCTACCAAAATGGTGAAGGGTCTGGAAACCATGCCCTATGAGGATAGACATAGGGAGTTGGGTATGTTTAGCCTGGAGAAGAGAAAGTTAAGTGGTTATATGATAAATATTTGAAGGGGTGTTATATTGAGGCTGGAGCATGCTTGTTTTCTGCTGCTGCAGAGAATAGGACCCGGAGCAATGGGTTCAAACTACAGGAAAAGAGATTCCAGCTCAACATCAGGAAGAATTTTCTGAAAGTAAGAGCCGTTCAACAGTATAACACACTCCCTCGGAGTGTAGTGGAGTCTCCTTGTATAGAGTTTTTTAAACAGAGGCTGGATGACCATCTGTCAGAAGTGCTTTGATTCTTTATTCCTGCATGGCAGAGGATTGGACTAGATGGTTCTTGGACTAGATGATCTCTTCCAACTGTATAATTCTATGATGTAATGACAGAATTAGAACTGCCCAAAACATATAAATATTTACATCTCATTTTTCATTCCAGCTTACTCAAACAGCAAGCCAAAACTCACCCCATTCCTGTGGTAAATAACATTTTGAAGTGGAAAAAAAAAAAACCTGGGCTCTAAAATACAAAAAGGAAATTTCAGTATTTCATTGAATGGAAGCATTTCCCGTTTTCTCAAAGTAAATGGGTGCATAGCCATAATGTATAAGCCTCCGAACTGGTGACAAAGTTTCATGCAAAGTCTTTTAAGAAGCCTGCCTCTGGTTAATATGGGAGAGTGATACTCTCCCTTTGTTGAGTATCTGTTGCATAAGGTATAGTCAAGTCATGTTATTATATCACAAGTTTATATTACTGCTTTTGGTTGCAATGTTTAAGGGTAGAGGAAATAATTGAATGTCAAGAGTTGCACATACAACTGTTGTGCCATAAAACACTGGGAAGGTTAAGTGATGGGTTATGTAGCAGTAAAACAGTTATTGCAGAAACATGATGATTTTAGCCATAGGAGGTGAGATAAATCTCGAGGAAAGGAAAGCACAAGTCAAGCCTGTTCAAGGTTGTTCCCGTAAGAAACATCAGACAAAGAACAAAGAAGGGGTGGTATTGGAATGAGAGGAGAAAATGTGTTTATTAATTTTAATGAATAAGAATTGAGTCTGCCGTGAAATTGAATGCATGTGTAGTTTAATTAGACAATGTTAATTCTTGTTGTTTAGTTCTAATAATGAAGTCTCTAGTATGCAACTGTAGTGCTGAATAAAGGTGTGCTGTATTTAATTGCTGTGTGACCAATTAAAATATATGAACAACAGAAACAGGCAATGAGAGAGATGTTCCTTCTTCCTTAGCAAACAGAGAAATGCAGCAATTTGAAGCAAAGACCTAATGTTTCTCTGACATATCTCTATGTTTTTTAACAGAATGCATTGGATTTTGCTAAATATGAATTAGTCAAGATTTTCCAAGATAGGCCAATATGAACTACTTGTATCTATCTTGCAAATTTATAACAAAACAAAAAAAAAAGATTTTCAAAAATTAAACAGACATTTGATTCTTACACTTTGTGTATTTGTTGCAACTGGATGATCATCCCATTGGTTGGCATTTTGGTCCCAATGTTCATTTACTCTACAGAGAATATAAAAGAATGTTTAGAAATCATGTTAATATTTATAGCATGATTGTGACATATATGGAGTTAGCTAAATAAGATAGGCTTCTTTCTTAGGAAGTTGACATTGAACGTAGTTACTTTGTGTGTAGTTTTAGAGCTGCAGTACTTTCCAAAGAATAAAGAAAATGAAGGTTCTTACCGTTCATGGTCCTCAGGGGCACTATAATCAGAGAGGTGATCTCCACTATCTTCTAGCATATCATGGGGAAGATCTGTCAACAGCTGTTGCAACTGAAATAGGACATAACAACTACATGAATATGAAATACTATTAAGACAGTATTTAGACTTCTATATGTACCAGAATAGTTTTTTAAAAACAGAATTTCAGTTATGTGTGGACAAATCACACAAGATTTTTGAAGAATCGATAGCACCACAATATAGCTGTCATAATAGTGCAGGTGCTGTTTTTCCCTGCTATCTTATTAACATTTCTGCAAAAACAGTATTTCTTCCTGCAGGCAACACAGGCGGACAGACAGGCAGCCAGTGTAGCAACATATACATTTATGGGAGTTGGTATAACACATAACTAGCGCACACATGAGAGACAAGTTTTTATTGCTACTACTGAGGCATAGCTGGCAAGATGAAAACTAATCAGCTTGACCAGCATGAAATTCATATGTAGAACTGATCATGAGACTTAAAGTTGCCCTTAAAATAATGGTCTCTAGTTTACATTTGAAGAACATCAGGAGTAACAGACAAACCCAAATCTTACTCACACAAAATTTCCTCTCAGTATTTCACCTGCCCCTACTTCCACCTGGCCCTTCTTCAAGAACAGAAGGTTACAAAAACAACTACTACATTCGATCTTACACAAACATACCTGTAACTCTTCTCAACTCCCAGAAGACAGGAGTCCAAAAGACCCAGAGGAAAGGCTTCTATTAGTGCAGTACTGTTTAACCTGCATGCATATGTCTAGGTGCATTCAAGTCGCCTACTGACTTATTGCAACCCCACAAATTTCATAGGATTTTCTTAGGCAAGGAATACTCAGAGGTGGTTTTGACAGTCCCTACCTCTGAAATATAGCCTACATCACCTAGTATTGGTCGGCAGTCTCCCATCCAAATATTAACCAGGGCTGCATACCAATAGGGAAATGCTGTAAACACTGATCTTGATGTAGAGATCTTGTAGCACCTTTCAGACTAACAGCGCTAACTGATTTTACAGACTAACACAGCTATATCTTTGAATTCTACCACTGATCATGATGTTATCCTGGCATGCAACAGAGATTGCAGTAACTTGGGATGAGATATAAATCCTATAATAATCCTTTAAAATTGGAGCAGATGTCAGTAACATGACACTCAGTTTTTCAGCTAACACTGAACAGTTAGCGTGCAGCATTTCTTTTAGACCATTACATTTTTAGCTACAGAAAACAGTGTGGATATATCATCTATGTTTCTTCAGGACAAAGATTTTATGTTTTGCTTTGTATTTGCCAGTGGCAATATAAATATATATACATATACATACATATATATATAGTATCACTCCCAGATCACCTAACCACCCAAATGCTTTTCATTTCATCCACTCACTTTGTGCAAGTTACTTTCCAGAAGCTAAAATAAAATAACGTGTCTGTACTTACTTGGAGCAAGGAATCCTGAATAGAGTGTACCTGTTCTTCTAAACCTTCAGAAAAGTTTTGGTACATAGAATGGATCTCAAGTGATACATCTGTGCAGTACATTTTCTTTTTCTCACAAGGTTACTAGAAAACTGTACACAACAATATAAGCAAGTATTGCATCGGAACTTGGCACCCAAACTTGTGTTGGTTTTTTTCCAAATTAACAAAGGCTATACATATTTTGTTAATTAGAGCAGAAGCAACAACCTACAACGAGGACAAGCAAATGACAAAAATAAACTCTTTCATTTAGGGTGAAGTGGTTACTATATTCCAAAAGAGGCACAAAAGGGGTGCAATATTGCACCAAAATCATTAGCAAAATTGTACTTGTTTTTTGGCAAGCCAGCTACAGATACCAGTATAAGCATTATTGCCATCTTAAAGTTCTTAGACTTCCTAAGTTCTACAACATCAACTCCTTTTATTCTTATGAAAACTAGGCCTAAAACACAACACATTACCAAATCTTTAGAATATCTAGTAAAGCATCACATGGGCTGCTGCCACACTGCAGAAATGAAGCAGTTTGATACCAGTTTAACTGCCATTATTATTATTATTATTATTATTATTATTATTATTATTATTATTATTAACCTTTATTTATAAAGCGCTGTAAATTTATGCAATTTATGCCATGATGCAATGCTATAGAATTTGAATTAAGGATTTGTAGTCTGGTGGGGCACCAAAGATCTCTGTCAGGGAAGGCTAAATATTTCACAAAACTACAAACCCCAGAATTACATAGCATTGAGTCATGGCAGTTAAAGTGGTGTCAAACTGCTTCATTTCTGCAGTGTGGTAGCAGCCATGGTTTAGGAAAAACAAAGACATACTGCCATGCTTAGCTATTGAATTCTACAAGGTTTTTTTCACCATGTATTCTTTTTTTATCGGGACAAAAATAGAAGAAAGGAGATCGGTCAGCAATTTGCATCAGTGTTTCTTAGACAGATGCAAGGAGACCAAAGTAGGAAGAAAGAACATGGGAGCAGAAGGCTCTAGAGTCTAGCAACCAACTCCGTGATTAAGGCACAGACTGAGTTTTGATGCATAGCAAGAGAGAAAGAGGAGCGATATTAAAAGCGTAAGTATTGTTCCTCTTATCCAATAACTCAAGCTGATCTCTACATGTCACACAAAATAACACAGACCTATTTTGCATCAGGTAGTTAACGCAGGTGTGAGATGCACCCCATTATGCTGCAAA
Organism: Sceloporus undulatus; assembly: GCF_019175285.1. NCBI lineage: Eukaryota > Metazoa > Chordata > Lepidosauria > Squamata > Phrynosomatidae > Sceloporus > Sceloporus undulatus. Next base: position 159,644,236 of record NC_056527.1, read on the forward strand.
TAACTTTTAAAAACACACACCCAAAAAAAAAACACAGCAGGGAGAGAAATTCTAGCCTAAACCTCTTCTTTCCAACATGCTGGTTTTAGAACTGGGGATGGAGAACATACCAAAAAGTGTTCAGTCATCATATCAGTCCACTCACAGCATGATGTGTCTAAGTCCAAACATAAATTTACCAATATTAGTATGAATTAGGAAGAAATTTCAGGCATGCCTCAGTTAGCAAATCCTTTGACAAAAGCAGCTCCTTCTTACAAAGCCTTTTTACACCCCCTCCCTTTCATATTCTCTATCTAGCTGGAGGTGTTTTTTCTTTACTAGGATTGGCACTTGGGAGGCTGGTGAAGGAGGGCTGGAGAATTACTTCTGGTGTCAGGTTGCAGACGTGTGTCTACAGTAAACTATGCAATAAAGCTCAAGGACAGAAAGAACAGAATTCTAATCTAGCCGATCCTACTGTAGCCGTGTGTACCTGCTAAGTGATATAATCCAGCAGGAAGCCATATTGCGGCTGACACTATCCTTTCCATCACAGAACAAATCTCAACTTACAAAAAGCACATACTGAAATGCTGCACAGAATATCAGATATTCTCTCTTCACAGAGATGCACCCATATTCCTTAAAGCTCCAGGTAAAAGGCAATATAATACACAATTCTGTTACAACAGCTAGCCCCAACATGCACATAAGCCTGAAATTTGACACATGACAGAGGTATTTTATTTGAAAGTCTTATTTTGAAAGTAGCTACATAGTAAGGAGCTGCTTGAGTGACATCATGAGAGACTCAGAAGATTATGATGTCACTAGAAATCTCTTTTCCCAAGACAACAGCATTAGCTGTTCCAGATGGTTCCTGGGAGAAATGGTGACTACCATCTCCAAACTGGGACAGTCATAGCATTTCCAAGCTCACAGAGATGTGAATATTTCTGAAGATCAGATTCTAAAATGGAATTATTAAAGAAACTAAGCTGTGGGTGAGTTGGTTATAGACATACTGTTCATACTGGACAAGTGTCCAAAAACATCACCATAATTACCATAATTACTTGGGGCTAAAGGCACACAATTGTCAAGTCATCTGCTCCAAACATTCATGACAAATTCATACCAGGCTCCAAGATTATTCTGTCCCACATGCAGAGAACAGTGAAAGACTTATTCATCTTTATTCAGATGCAACTCTCATTGTGCTTAGTGAGGCTTTCTTCCAGTACTTGTCCATACAATTGCACTCTATATATGCTGTATCACAAAAAACCTGCACAGTAAGCTTAAGATACTGTTTAGAAATATGAGCTGTTCAATAAACCTCACTGATACATGTGTTACAAAGTGCCAGTAGATGAAATCCACCACACACCAAGTAAATTGTTATGATAGCATTCCCAATGTTAGTTAAAAGCATTTCTCAAACAGGTAACCAGTTGGGAAACACAGCAAACTGCTGCAGAAAGCAAAGGAAAAAGCACTGAACAACCAAAGAGAAAACAGTCAAAGCATCCAATGAGAGTACCGAAAACTCAGAGGCTCAATGAAAAGTCGCTCTTTGGGTCTGAAGTAGGTAAGTAAAATTTCTAGAGATGTAGCAATTCAGAGAAGGATTGAAATACGGACAATACTTCTTTCCACATCAAATTTAAATTTATTTTACTGTTTCAGCAATATCAAATGCTTCATTCATATAATTGTGGCACACTTACAAAATTTTAAAACACAAAAGCCTCTGGTTTGTACAAAAGAACCCAAGGTCACCCACTGGGTTTCATGACCAAGCTAGGAATCAAACCCTGATCTCCAGAGTTGTACTCCAATGCTTAAACCACTATGCCACACTGGTTGGGAGAGGGGGCATAAAAATGGTCTTGGGGTCCAAATGCAGTCCCAACACTGTACTACCGTATATAATCATGTATAGGTGATCACATGTAGGTTTTGGGGCCAAAATTCTGGATTTCTATGACCCATGGATAAGTTGAGGGTAAAACTGAAAGGCATGTAACTATGGGTGTAAAAGATGTCCTGCTCCTCCTCCTGCATCTTCCCAGTTCAACTGCCCCCTCCGGAGGCAACGGGGCTAGAAAGAAGCTTTGGGAGCGAACGATTGCTCTCCTTGCCATCTTGTTACTGTATTGACTCATGTATTTTGGTTTTATCTTGGTTTTATCTTTGACTCTTCTCTTGGTTTTATCTTTGACTCTTCTCTGTCGTGTATCCCTCAGATCCAGACCACAGCCAAGGCTTGCAGACTCTTTTTGTACAATATTGCCAAAATCCAACCATATCTCTCCGCCTCTACTGCCAAGATCCTGGTCCATGCCCTAGTGGTCTCACGACTTGATTACTGTACTGTCCTCCTGGCTGGGCTTCCTCTTTCTCACCTCCGTCCTTTAATCTCTGTTCAGCATTCAGCTGCATGCATTATCACTTCCACCCACCGCTCTGACCACATCTCTCCTGTGTTGGCATCCCTTCACTGGCTCCCCCTCCCTTTCCGCATTCAGTATAAGCTCCTGCTGTCCACGTTTAAAGCTCTCCATGGACTGGCCCCTCCCTACTTATCAGACCTTCTTTCTCCTCACCTTTCCACTCGGGCCCTCCGTTCTGGTAGTCAAGGTCTGCTGTCTCAGCCCAGGATTTCCTCTGCCCCATCCCGGATTCGCCCCTTTTCACTCGCTGCCCCTCACTCCTGGAACCTTCTTCCCCCACGAGCAAGAGCCATCACTTCTTTAACCAGCTTCAAAACTGAGTTGAAAACCATCCTGTTCAGAGAAGCCTTCCCAGGCATTGCATAATTGTCGCTTACTATTTGATGTTCTTGTGGTGCCTGTTTATTGAACCATTTCCTGTATTGCTATGTACTGTATATGCATTATTCTACTTGAGAGTATGTATTTTCCCTGGAAAATGTTTAACCATCCATTATGAAGCCTCGCCCTCCCTCCAGTCCATCTCCCTTGGTCCAGGCCTTGGAGGTAGAGAGGAACTGCTGGACCTCTTACCCTTTCCCTCCACCACCCCCTTCTCCTTCTGTGTCTTGTCTTTTTAGATTGTAAGCCCGAGGGCAGGGAATCGTCAAACTAAAAGATTGTATGTACAGCGCTGTGTAAATTTACAGCGCTTCATAAATAAAGGTTAATAATAATAATAATGTATAAGTCAACCCAGGTTTTTTGGGACAATTTTGTAGAATAAATTTTTCGACTTATACACGAGTATATATGGTATGTGTCACCACTGCTTTAGAACATCTCACATACAAATCTTCATAGTAAGCAATTCCTGTCATCACTGAGCTAGACACTATAGTCCTATTGACGCAACCAAGAATCGCATTGGCTTTCTTGGCTACCGCATCACACTGTTAATTCATGTTCAACCTCTGGACTCCTAGATCCGTTTCACATGAACTGCTGTCTATCCAGGCTTCTCTCATCCTATATCTCTGTGTTCATATTTTCTGCCTAGGTGTAGGGTCTTACACTTCTCCCTGTTGAAATGCATTGTTACCTTTAGCCCAGCCATCTAATCTATCAAGATCATTTTGAATTTTAATCCTGTCCCCTGGGGAATTTGCAAACACCCCCCCCCCAAGTCTGGTATCATTTGCAAATTTAATCAGCATGCCCTCTATTCCTTCATCCAAGTCATTGATAAATTTGTTGAAGAGCATAGAGCCCAGTACAGTTCCCTGGGCCACTCCCCTAGTCACCTCTCCCCAGGATGGAGATAAACCGCTGTGTAATTGTTTTTTGGTTCATTACGTTAAATGCAATTAAAAATGCAAAACATACTCTAGAATGTATTTTTGAAGCAATATAAAAAGCTATGTGCACTATAAAAAGATCTTGTTAAAAAATATATCATGATGAGAACAAACCAGTCAGCACTCGGCTCCCCCTCCATCAATGTTGCCATGCAGAGATTCTCAGCTTTCACTTCAAATATGATTCAGTGTAATAATGAGCTATGACAATTTTTAAAGTAAGGTTAGGTCTTAACTATGGTTTGTTGAAACTAATCAACTTCCTATTACATTGCTTCAAACAAAACTGAGTTAAGATGAAGAACACTTTGCTAGGTTTGGATAACATAGCGTACTACAGTTAATAACTCGAAGACAAAGCTTCAGTCTTCTTTTTATATGCTGAAAGGTGGGCGGAGAATACAAACCCTGAGGTTTACCATGGTTTGTCTCATCACAATATATATGTGGATGAAAAGTTGAGAACACAGCAAAGGTAAACCGAAGCAACTATGGTCCAAAATGCACTGCAGCAATGATCCAGTTTGAGACTACTTTAACTGCCCTAGCATAGTGCTAGGGATCCTGTGAATTGTAATTAATTGTGGCACCAGAGCTCTCTGACAGAGAAGGCTAAATGACTCACAAAACTACAGTTCCCAGAATTCCCTAGCACTAAGCCAGGGAAGTTAAAGCAGTCTCAAACTGGAGTATTTCTGCAGTGTGTTTTGGACCTATATTAAGATTTCTTGAGATTTAACTGAAGTAACATTTTAGAATTTTACAAGTCACAAAATGAATTCACGAAGTCCACAAACTGGGCCTGAAATTATAGCTGTGCAAATGACATGCAACGTCAGCCTCATTTTAACCGTAAACCTTCCAGCTTGAGATTCATTCGCAGGGTGGCCTTTAGTAGTGACTGAATCACCTATCTCAGGGCCCATAGAGACAGGCCAAAATAAAGCTGCTTTGGATCGCATTGGAAGTATGCTGTTTAAATGATGCGTGCATCCTAAGAGTCCGGAAGCAGTGGCAAAACCACACTCCAGTCCTTAGGACTGAAGCGTGGCTTTGGCGTGGTTTCCAGACCCTTAGGACGCATGCATCATTTAAACAGCATACCTCCAAAGTGGCCCAAAGCAGCTTTATTTTGGCCTGTCTGTATGGGGCCGGAGTTTAAGAAAAAAGGAGGGAAAAGGTTTTAAAACACGAAATGAAGTTGAGGCTTAATTTTTACCTCTTGCTCCCTAACGTAGTCCTCTTGGTCATATTCTTCATCTTCATGTTGCATCTGTAAAGCTGCGCTGTCAAAGTCAAGCGACATTTTCGGGAACGTTGCTTCGTGTTTTTCTACCAGGGAGAAATAAGAAGCATACCATTTTATCTACAATTAATACCATAAATAAAACTCTGCTGAAAGAGAAGGCATTCCATTAAACCTAAAAAACCAGCAAAGCTGTGCTCTATTCCTGTTGTGGTATTTCAGTTTGCATGTTCTAAATATACTTTATTGCTATGGAAAATCCTTGGATACTGAGCTCTTGGGTTCAGTGAACTTTCAAAACACATATATAGGAACTATTAATATTTGGTTGAAGAACAATTGGATGTAGTCAAGTATCTAGTTGTGCAGTTATTTCAATGGCAACCCTGAAATGCATTGTACATCTTAAGATGGGCCGCATGTGGCCTTCCAGGAATTGGCTTGCAACTTCCATCAGACCTCACCGCTAATTATGCCAATTAGGGCAGACTGGAATTGCAGACCAATAATATATTGAGGGTTACAAGCTACTCACCCTTGATATAGCTGCTGTTCCCATTAAAAGAGCCAGTCCCTTGCAAGGAAGCCTTTTTCTATCAATAGAAATAACAAAAGGCCAAGGAGGAAATAGAGGAAGAATCCTGGGAAACCCTCCCTAAAGAACAGATGTACACAACATTCACTGCTGTTGTACATGGAAACCGGAGGGGACACAAATCCAGAATCATTGGAGAATACTTAGCCTGGAGAAGAGAAGGTTAAGAGGTGATATGATAGCCCTGTTTAAATACTTGAAGGGGTGTCATATTGAGGAAGGAGGGAGCTTGTTTTCTGCTGCTCCAGAGAACAGGAACTGGAGCAATGGATGCAAGCTCCAGGAAAAGAGATTCCAGTTCAACATTAGGAGGAGTTTCATGACAGTAAGGGCTGTTTGACAGTGGAACACACTTCCTTGGAGTCTCCTTCCTTGGGGGTCTTTAAGCAGAGGCTGGATGGCCCTCTATCTGGGATGCTTTGATTGAGAGTTCCTGCATGGCAGAATGGGGCTGGACTGGATCAGGGCCCTTCTTAGGGTCTCTTCCAACTCTATGATTCTATGAATACAGTACTTGGCCATAGAGAATCACTGGAGAATGCCTGGCCACAGGGAAACATAGAGGGATACTTGGTCTTTAAGGAATCATTGGAGAATGCTTGGCCATAGAGAAACATAGAGGAATACTGGCCCATAGGGAAATATTAGGCAAGGATTCAATGTTTCCCGATGGACAAGTATTCTGCAATGATTCTCTATGGCCAAGTATTCCTCTATGTTTTCCTATCCAGGGCAAGCGTTCTCCCATGATTCTCTATGGCAGTGGTCCCCAAACTGTGCCCTTTAAGGGCTTTTGGACTCCAGCTCCCAGAATCCTCGACTGTTGGCCAACATGGCTGAGGCTTCTGGGAGTTGAAGTCCAAAATCTCTTAAAGGGGGAACACTTGGCCATAGGGAAACATTGAACACGTGCCCAATACTTCTCTGTGGGCAAGTATTCCCCAGTGACTCCCGATGGCCAAGTCTGGCTTCGCTACGCAGAGGACTGAGAAGCCTAGGCCGGAGCCTTCCCGTTCCCATAGCAACGCCCAACTCATTAGGTACCTCTTCGCACAGTTCCGTCGTCCCGAGGCCCAAAGGCTTCACCGGCCCAACCGGCGTCCCAGAGCCGTCTCCAGCCCCCTTCCGTGTCGCAGAGGGCCCACTCTAACCCGCCTTTCTTTTCCAGGACATCGAGAAGAGAGTCCAACCAATCAGCAAAGCGGGAGGTTTTGATCGACGTCAACGTAGACCAATCGCAGGGACGAAGGGGCGGGGCTTTCGTCGGCGGCCTTTCTTTTTTGGGGGAGGCAAAAGAGCTTGCGCTGAGCCAGCCAGAGCCACCTTCTCTGTTCGAAAGCTGGCGCGGACTGCGGCGGGAAGGGGAGGCCTGCGCGGGGATTGGCTGGGAGTCCCAGCCAATGGCGTGAGAGGGGGACAAGTGGACACAGCCAATCCTAGCTCCCCGTTCCCATGACGTCATGCTGTGTTTGTCGCTAGGAGACGGTTCAGGGTTTTGAGGGAGAGAAACAAAATGGCGGCTCTCCACCCGCTGTATTGGTTACTATCCACACTGGAGAGATAACCCGCTTTGGTAGCGCTCTAACTCTTTCCTGGCTGAAAGGCTATGGAATTCTGGGAGTTGGAGTATGTTTTGAAGAAGGCTTTAAAGGTCTTTGCAAAAGGGAGCTTTTTGTCAAAGGCTTTTTTAAACTGTGGTCTGTCTGTAAATCCTTTGAACGAATGAACTGTGTCAGAATAATGACTGAAACAATGGAGTTTATCAGACGGGAGTCAAATGAAAAGAAAGTGGGGCCAGAACGCATTCACACGAATTCACTAGTTCAGCGAATCTACGTGAATTCGCATTGCGTCCGGACTGACTTCAAATTGACCGATATTGCGTCTGGTAGTCTATCACGCAATAACGTGAAACCCCACAATTGCGTTCAGATTGCCATTGGATTATACTTCCCATTTCCCTCATATTGATCCATGGATGATTTGACTCAGGTTTATGAGGTCAATCTTTTGACTAAAATGTCTAGACTTATACAGTACAAGAGTATATAAAGTAACTATTGCAATAATCTCACACTGCAACCTTTTGGGAACTATGGATGGAGGCATTATGCATTAGATGTGTCCCTGGACTAACTATGAGTAAGGGCAAAGACTTCCCTCAACACATTTAGACCTAAGAATGTGTGTGTTGTTTGCCTTCAAGTTGTTTCTGAACCTAAGTCCTCTACTGTGACTTCTGGCAGAGGTTGCCCATAGAACCGCACTGGAGGAACTGGAGAGTCCTAGAGCAAATGTATTAATCAAACCCACAAAGATCAAAGCCACGAATGTGGAGGGCTGACTGTACATCCTACTCTGCCCTCTGCCAGTTTCACCCTCATTCTATTGTGCTTCCCAGCAGTGGCATCAATGGAGGGTGCGGGGGGTGCAAAATGCGCCAAGTGGCGCCCTAAATAGGGTGACACCACTGTTCCCCAATAGTGCCCAGCAGGGAAAGAAAAGCTCTCCACTTGCTTCTGGTTACTGCAAGCAATGAATGTGTCTCTCTGTCCACTCCATCTGGGTGGAAAGCATGAAGGGTGCGTGGGCTCAGGGGGCAGAGAGAGACTTTCCTCCCTCCCAAACAGAGCAGAGAGAGCAAGGAGGTCTCTCCACTTTCTGAGCCTGGATGGAAGGTAGGGATGTGTTTGCGTGTGTTTGTGTGTGTGGATATGCTTCAGGGGCCAGAGAAATACCTTCCTCCCTCGCCGTCTGCCTTTACCAGATATTCACTTCTGCCGCATCATGAAACTATGTAAATGTGAATACATTTAGACAGTGCATACAAGGTGTAATTTTACGTTTGGTCGTTGTTTATGTCACTACTATTGCCATTACCTTCAGTGAGATACAGGAATTACAACGTATGAGTAACATTAGTACAAAAACATTGTTAAGGATTCTGTATGGGCTGCGTCTGGTTTGTGTGTATGGATGCAGCTGAGGGTGGTGTAGAGCCAGCATGGTGTAGTGGTTTGAATGTTGGACTGTGACTGTGGAGACCAGGGTTCGAATCCTGGCTTGGACGTGTAAACCCACAGGGTGACCTTGGGCAAGTCACTCTCTCTCAGCCTCAGAGGATGAAAATGGCAACTTTCTTTGAAGGACCTTTCCAAGAAAACCCCATGATAGGTTCCCCTTAGGGTCACCATAAATTGGAAACCCCATGATAGGTTCCCCTTAGGGTCACCATAAATTGGAAACAACTTGAAGGCACACAACAGCAAATGGTGTGGTATGGGAGGCAGTCAATGGGGCAGGGTGATACCAGGTGACAACAAGCCTCATGATGCCACTGCTTCCCAGCCTCTATTCATCTGGTCATACCACATCCCCCTATAAATGCATAGGAATCATCCTGATTTTGGTATAGTGAAAGACCAGTTGCTGACAAGAGTCTCCTTCTTTGGAAGTCTTCAAATAGAAGTTGGATGGCCATCTGTCAGGGGTGCTTTGATTGATTGTGAATTCCTGCATGGCAGGGGGGTTGGACTAGATGGCCATGGTGGTCTCTTCCAATTCTATGATTCTGTGCATATGTGGCAAGATTTTTGGTAAATGGTTGAGGCCATGCACACTGCCAACAATGTGACAAGCCGCTCTTGAAACGAGAGAAATCAAACGTGTAAAAGACATGTGCACAGACAAAATTTACTTCCAAATGCCATGATTTCAAAAGCTAAACTCATTTCTTATTTATGATTTTCAAATACTGTATGCACTGTTGGAAATCCTTGAAGAGATTCACAAACTATAGCTCTGCCAGCTTCTTCAGATCTTGTAAATTTGATTTCGGAGATGTTGTCTTCATATATACTGTATATAGGAAAATACCCTGAGAAAACTCTCCTATCCATCTCTGCCTGGTATTGTGTGCAGCATGGTGTTAAATATGTGCAAGTAAATTCCACATCTTTTAAACTAGAAATCCTGTTTTAATAAACCATCATGTAACCAAGCATTCTGCTGGTGCATACAGTCCATGTGCATAGCCATGTGAACAGACAAATTAGGGATAGCTTTGTGCAACATATAATTTCATAAATCTGGGATTATAGTTAGGCGGATTAAAATAAGCCAGGATTATAATACAGGTTTAAACAGTGTCTGTTGTTGATTTACAATTTTTTTATCTTGCTAGCTATAATCCTGCATTCAGATTTCATTCCAAACTACCTCTCTCCCAGAAGGAACAGCAAGCAGGGTCTGTGCACAGTGCACTAGGACACAGGTCCTAAACATTGCAGTGGCAAATGAACCCAGTCCCTAAACCCAGAACAATTTACTCCATACCTAGCATCCTTAAAAGTTCAGTTTTCTTTCCAGAAGTCAAACACCCTACCTATTCTTCTCCACTATACATAAATTACAGCCTAACTCCAGGATATGTTAATTTACAGACTATTTTAAAACTGACCGGTGGTTCAGAGACCACGTAGCATGAATATTTATTTATTAAAATACTTTTCCTGGAAAATAACGGAGCTGAAAGGGGCACACAAAAATTGGTAATGCAGCACTTGGATGTACAGCAAGCAAAGTATTTTTTAAAAAGAAAATATTAGCCGTTGGTTTAAAAACACCTTTCCTTGCACTGGTTTCCTTTTGCTTCTCTATAGTGTGAACATGCATAGAAGTTAAGAGAAGAGAGACAGTTATGTCCAATGTTTGTTGGAAATCATATTGGAGACTCCTCAGAGTATTAGCATCTAATTAAAGTTTGCCATAATTTTTATTTTGTGTTTATTAATTAGGGTTGCCAGGTTTTAGAAATAACCATAAGGGGCAGCCAAAATTCACAACACGTGAGAGGCTGACAATTTTCTTTCTTTATGAAAATCCATACTTGGTTTCTTTTTTGGCATGCATCAACAATCCTGAATCTGTTTTAAACATGTCATGATTATTTGCATTGGTGATGAATGCCTGCTGCAGCGTGGCTTTATCTTTCCTCAAATGCCACATCCCCAAATACTGGAATGTTGACATCCAATTAGTCTACATAAAGAGACAAAGGCCCTTTCAGATGAGTGTGGAACTGGGGGTTTTCTGCACTGGGCGATTCGAATTCGCGTTATTTCGCAAAGTACGTTCATACCTGGGAGTCCTTCCGCATTGGCAGGATTCAAATTGGCCCATCTGCATTCGCGCGAAGTGCATTCAGTGCAGAATGTTTTGTCACACCGGTTGTTGGCGATTCTATCGGCCGCCTCGCAATGCTCAGTGGTGCCCTGCATGGGTTGCGACCTAAACGCTTCGGGGTGAAAGGGGAGGTCCCGTCATGACAGCCCGGTAAACGCTGGAGAGCCAGCTCATGCACATTAACATCGCGATACAACGTGCCCATTACTGTTTCCTCTCTACATTCGCTGGGTTTTATGTAACCATGACCTTCCCTTGCAACAAATTAGCAATGCCCGGTTCTACGTGTGTGTTGTGTGGTGTGTGAGTATGTATTCTGGGGGGGGGGGGAGGAGCAGTTCCAACGGCTGTCAAAGAGGCTGGATGGCCATCTAGTAAATGGGGATGCTTTGATTAAGGTTCCTCCTTCCTCCCGGCTTGGGATCCAGCCTGGGCTGATCCCAGGCAGGGAACAGGTGCGGGGCCGCTGAATCGTGGCGATCGCCGCCGTTCCAACGGCTCCTCCTCCTCCCGGCTTGAGAGGCAGCCTAGGCTGGCTCCCAAGCCGGGAGGAGGAGGAGGAGTGCTGGAACCGCGATTCCAGTGGCCCCGCGCCTCTTTCCCTGCCTGGGATGCAGCCAGGATGCCTCTCAAACCGGGAGGAGGAGAGGGGCTGCTGGAACCGCGATTCCAGCGGCCCCCGCGCCTCTTCCCTGCCTGGGATGCAGCCAGGGATGCCTCTCAAGCCGGGAGGAGGGGAGGCCGCTGGAACCACGATTCCAGCAGCCCCCGCGCTCTTCCCTGCCTGGGATGAGCCAGGGATGCCTCTCAAGCCGGGAGGAGGAGGAGGAGGTGCTGGAAAGCGATTCCAGCGGCCCCCGCGCCTCTTCCCTGCCTGGGATGCAGCCAGGGATGCCTCTCAAGCCGGGAGGAGGGAGGAGGAGGCCGCTGGAACCGCCCCCCCCCCCCCCGCTTCCCTGGAACCGGCAAGAGGAAAGACCCACCGGAAGTAAAAATTGGAATCTGGGGGTCTTGCGACAGAGTTCAGGACTGGGCATTCACACCAGACCATTCGCACTGAGATCGAACAGAGAAAAAATCCGGATATCGCCAATCCCCTTATCAGCGCACTGGCCAACACGCTCCAAAAAGAGGAGCCAGTACGCATTCAGTTCGGCAGTCACGCATTCACGTGAGTGCGGATTGGGCCATTCGAATGCTGGTATGATGGTATTGTGCGAAATAACGCGAATTCGAACCACCCAGTGCGGAAGACCCCCGTTCCACACTCATCTGATAAGGGTGACACTTTCCAGCCCTTAAATGGGGGATATAATATGGAACACCTTGCAACCCTATTCTGATCCACCTCTCTTCTGACTTGCAGAAATCAACATGCCAGCAAAAGATAAACACTAGTGGATGTCATACTGTTGAAAAAGGCATGGGATAAACCTTTTAAAAAGCTAGCAAACCTAAGTGTGTGGCTGAATCCGCACCGCAGAAAGCATGCAGTTTGACACTGCTTTAACTGCCATGGCTCCATGCTATGCAATCCTGGGATTTGTAGTTTTTAGAAACATCAGACCTTCATTTAAAAAAAAGAGCACTGTGTAGTTGGGCCAAACAAAAGAGAAAGAATAAATATTGACACTTGTAACTAATGACTCTGATAGGTTTAGTAAATTGTTTGTGAACTTTTTAAACTAGGAGTAACTCCTAAGCGTACTTACCTTTCACCTAAACTGTGAGATCATTAGTGAGAAACGGATGAGAAACGAATGAGGGAAGTGATATATCCATCAAAGAATGAACAATATTGTCACAAAGAAAGCATATAATTTTTGTTTTCCTGTTCAGATTGATCTGGGAATTTACTCAGCAAACATGTCTTAATTCTACATTAATTAGTTTTTTAAAAAAGATCTGGTAGAAAACACTTTATTTCACCATAATTCCTAGATTAAAAGGCACCATACTAACATCCAGAAGTCTTTTGAATCAGTTTTGTTCATTGTCCTGAAGTTGGATTGTGCTTTTACACATCTCACTGATTCTACAGATCTTTTGTAGGTACCCCAGGTGCACATTTCTCCCAATCTTTCATTCTGTGCGATTTCATTTTGCTAAAGTAAAAACGATTCCAGCTTAGCAGACAGAACTGTAATAATGTAAGTAGATGAAAATATTTGCATTGTATGTACACACATATACACAAAAGGAAATCTTCTGTAACAGCATTGAGAGGTGCTATCTCTTCTTAGTAGAGCCGGATGCCCTGGAACCAAGTTTCAGAATAATCGCTGGAGCTTTTATTAAGGAAAGAAATAAAAAGAAGGAAAGAGAGGAAGAACTGTCTCAAAGATGTGCGAGCCAACATAATTATTTCTTATATTGTAGGCATCCAGTTCCTTTCTTCACTGGTTTGCTCAGATTTAATTCACTTCCAGAGGAGATGATGGGCAATTTATTTTCCATATGGTAGCGAATGAGATGACTCACACTGTCAAATAATGGTCTTTGGTTCTAACTGGAAAAAGTAAGAATATTAATATCATTGTTAGCTGAAAAACTATAAATTATCCTCTCTGTGTTGGTAGAGTAGTATCGAATGATGAGAGTATTAGAAATCCAATCAATGAACAAATAAGTCAGATAAATACAAGGAACTGGAGGTATTGTATTGGAGTAGAATCATGTGATCCTCCAGATCAGTGGTTCTCAACCTGTGGTCCTCCCAATATTTTGACTTCATCTCCCAGATTCCCTCATCATTGGCCATGCTGGCAAAGGCTTTTGGGTACTGAAGCCCAAAAACGCTGGAGGATCAAAGGTTGAGAACCTCAAGTGGTATTTGCCTGTTGCCTTCATGTAGTGAAAAATCCTATCCCATCACCAGTACATGGAATGACGAGTAGTTGCATCTTGTTCTTTGCTTCAGAACTTTATTACAACACCCATGTTCTGTATTGTTCCTACCTTGCCTTCAGGATCCCCAGCAACAAATGTTTTGCTTGCCCTCCTTGCGTCACTCAGAACATACTGGCCAGGTGAGCTGGTACTTTCCGAACCAAAAAATCCCCATCGCTGACTAAGAGGCTCTCTGCTGCTTTTCTAGTTAACTTTCCTGGTAGCATTCTTCGTCCCGCAGCTGTTGTGTCCAAGATGTGATACACCCAAGACCTGCTGTGTTGGAAGGGTTCTGCTCCACAGCATCCAATGATTCTGAAATTAATAGAAACAAAATATGTACAGTAAATAACCATCACAGAAAACCTGTTCTAATCAGGGCTGAGTTAACTTTACTCCAGCTTATGGAGTGATTCAATAGAATAATAGAATCATAACATCATAGAGTTGGAGAGACCTCAAGGGCAACCCACTCCAACCCTCTGCGATGCACCTCGACAGATGGCCATGCAGCCTCTCTTTATAACCTCCAAAGAAGGAGATCTACCACTCTCAGAGTGTTGTGTTTCACTGTCAAACAGCTCTTACTGCCAGGAAGTTCCTCCTAATGTTAGGTGGAATCTTTTCCTGTAGTTTGCATCCCTTGCTCATGTCCTAGTCCAGTGATGGTGAAGCTTTTGGACCGAGTGCCAAACTAAAAGGTGTTCCGGCACTTGGGTGTGGACTTCTGGAGGGACAGGACTTCCAGGATGGGATTTCTTTCCCCACCTCCCAGGATTTCAGCCGCCTCTCTTTAGACAAGAGGCATGCACTGTTCTCTTTCTCCCCCCCTTGCCATTCGGGCCTCCAGCTGACTCTCTGGAGACAGCTGAAGGCCCAGGAGGACCGGAAAGAGGAAAACAGGCATGTGCCTGTTTCTCCTCTTCCTTGCCCTCCGTGTGCCCTGAAATAATAATAATATAATAATAATAATAATAATAATAATAATAATAATAATATAATAATAATAATATATATGATTATTATTGCCGCCCAATCACTGGGATCCGGGTGGCTTACAAATGGCTTTACATGCCTTCTCTGGCACACATGCCATAGGTTGCCACCACAGCCTAGTCTCTGGGAGTGCAGAAAACAAGCTTGCTATCCTCCTTCCAATATTTAAACAGGGCTATCATATCACGTCTTAACCTTCTCTTCTTCAAGCTAAACATACCCAGCTCCCTAAATTGCTCCTCATATAGGAGACGTATTCCAGACCTTTCACAATTCTCTGGACATGCTCCAGTTTCTCCACATCCTTTTTAAATTGTGGTGCCCAGAACTGGACACAGTATTCCAGGTGAGGCCTGACCAAAGCAGAATAGAGTGGCACTATTACTTCCCTTGATCCAGACACTATACTTCTATTGATGTAGCCTAAAATTGCATTGGCCTTTTTGGCCTCTCTCTTTCTGTACTGGCTAACAGACAAGATGAGAAGAAAGGCAGGTGGTTTCATTTGAGGCAAAATAAGACATGTTTCTATGCATTCCTTCATCAAGAGGGTAAAAGAGAAGTGAATTCTTAGGACCAACAGGTAACTTACCTGTTGACTTGCAGTCCTCTGGACAGTTTTCATAAATATTCGTGGATTTGGGGCTCTCGTTCTGAAAGAAGGAGAAAATAATCCCACCTGCCATTGTTTATAACCTCCAGCAGATCAAATCTATGAACCTAACATGACTTTGAAGCTCATTTGACTCAAAAGTTCTGGGCAATCAAAAAAGATGTGAAGTGAATAAATGTAATTAATAAATTACCAATAATCTATCCTTAATGTTCTGTTTGTGGCAATACCCCAGACGTATGAACCAGTGGTAGCTAAATTTAACAACATTTATGGAACATAAAACATTACATGGATGTGAAGACCCTGACTCCTCTAAAGCTGTTCTTTATGCAGGCCAGCAAACAACAGGCTCTTGTTTGGTGTAACTATTTCATTCAATAATGCGGTACAGGATATTTCTCTTAATGATCAGCCCAAACAGCCTTTTTTGCCATTTCCATTCATCAGTTCTAAACTTTTCCCTTTGGAGCAACAGAGAACAAGTAGTCAGTTCCCTCCATTGGTCAGGCTGATCATTTTTCCTAATATAGATTAGGTTAAATGCAAGGCACATTGCTAAGACATGGCAAAAATAAAGGGACTTACTAGAGAGTATTGCTGTTCATAGTGCAAGAGGCAGTGAGCCTTTTCTTCTCTGGGTATCTTCAGTCTGGCATCTAATAATCCACCTGCAGGAGTCTCTTTCCCTGGGATTTCATTGTAGTAGTCATGATCCTCCTTATCCTGAATATTCCATGTGGACCCACCAAGATTCACAACTTCTCTGTACAGCATTAAAATAAGAAACAAACCTCTTTCATATTTGTCATATGTCATGAAGTACATGGATTCAGAAACAGCATTAAATCGAAGCAATCTATTTGTGATTTCAGTTCTTCCCTCTTGAAAGACCCTTAAAGTTTTATGAATTTTAGAAATGGCACTAAACTACTCAGAATAATTTCACAAGATATACAAAAAAGAAGAACTGGAAATACTTTAAACACATATTTAAAACATTGCAATAATTAAACTAAAAGCAGCAATCTATAACAATGAAGTCAGGTACCAATAAAATTAAACATTAGAGATTTTGGGGGGAAACCTTAGGGCTCGAACAGACAGGCCAAAATAAAGCTGCTTTGGGTCACCTTGAAGGTATGCTGTTTAAATGACACATGCATCTTAAAAGGCCAGATGTTGCGCCAAAGCTGTGCTCCAGTCCTTTGGCACGGCTTCTGGCCTCTTAGGACGCACGCATCATTTAAACAGTATACCTCCAAAGTGACCCAAAGCTGCTTTATTTTGGCCTGTTTGTATGGGCTCCTTCACTGGCAAAAGAAGCTAAAGAGGAAAGGTATTCCAGACCTGTGATGCCATCACCAGGCCTGGAGTTGGACTTGATGGCCCTTGAGGTCTTTTCCAACTTTATGGTTCTATGATTCTACAAAAAAAGGCCCTGCCTCTTGTGCTTACTCACCTAACAGTTCGAGAAGATGGCAGAGAGAGAAAAGTTTTTGAGGCCAAAGCATGGATGGATCTACATGGGAATTTAAATGAGAATTTAGCTCTTCAGAATAGGATGGTCATCCGGTAGTATTAACAAAATAATGGAGTCTACTATTTTACAACCAACTAGAAATTTTTACAAACTTCACAATAACAGTTCCTATTTCCCATGGAAGCCTTGGACAGGTGGGAAATCAACCCCCTTTTGCCACTTTCCCATAATGTTGCTTTTTCTTACTGAACTAAGAGAAAGTCCCAGTCTTTGAGATTACTGTTGAAGCTTTAATTTGGTTTCTTCTTCACTTCCTCCTTCAAACAATTTTACACATGTGTGCATTCTTATCAGAGCTAGGAAATAACAAGTTACAACTAATAGTTTTGCCGATAATGAATTAACTTTTCATGAGAATATAATGGACCTGTGTTTCAGTAAAAATCCATGATTAAAACCTGTGCTTTTCCCATGAATAAAAAGCAGCACTAGAATGCCTCTTTATGTATGGGATAATTGTGCAATAACCACAATGTCATGTGAAAACTTTAGCATTATTGCACAAAACTGATGGGAGCTATATATTGCTATGCACCTGTCTATTTTTGGTGGTGTGATAAACTCCCTAGTGAATGAGGAACAGTGCTATTCTATTGACCTAAGTACTAATGTTTTTAATTCCTTTTTGAAGATTACTTGTAAAAGATGATCATTTGGACAGATATTTTTCAAGTTTATCTTATTCCCTCATCAATCTTATGGTGTTTTTTAAGTGGATCCCTCCTATTGGATTCCTGAGATTGGATGTTTAGGGATGCAGCTGTGGCAGTTAAAATGGAATCATAGGGCTATAATTCTGTAGTGTGTGAAAGGGCCCAGGCAGGTTATACAAAATTAGAACAAGCCAAACCAACCAACCAACCAACCAACCAACAGTGTTTATTGGTAAGGATTAAAGTACAATCATATTTGACATTCAGCTGTGTCCATGAATGAAGATAGGTAAAAGACTACTGATACCTTTTTGAAAATGACAGTCAAATAGCAGAAAACAATATTTATCATCTTTGGGCCCGAACAGACAGGCCAAAACAAAGCTGCTTCAGGTCACTTTAGAAATGTGCTATTTAAATGACACATGCGTCCTAAGAGGCTAGAAGCCACACCAAAGCCATGCTACAGTCCTAAGGACTGAAGCACAGCTTTGGCACAGCTTCTGGCCTTTTAAGATGTGTATGTCATTTAAACAGCATACCTCCAAAGTGACCCAAAGCAGCTTTATTTCAGCCTGTCTGTTCAAGTCTTTGAAAGCACCATTGCTAACCTTTCATTGGAAGTGATCACAGCAGAAGGATTCTTCAAGTATTGTTTGAACCGGAGCTCAAAAGCTTTCCCAATGGTATTTATGACTTCCTGGGCTACTCCACGCGGACATTCCAATATATGGCATGCTAAGAACAGCAAGGAGGGAGTTGGGGAAAACAAATGGATTTATTATATCAAAGGAGGTTTAACAGACCAATAATCAACATTCTGTCCAAGTTGCACAACACAGAACTCTATATATCCAGTTTGGTTTCTAAAGTTTATTTGCATTCTAAAACAGCCAACAGTAAAATATTTCTTTTAAAAAAAGATGAAATCAAAATGTTTTACAAATTTATGTTTGTGTATATGTTCCTTCAAGTTGCCTGTTGACTTATGGCAACCCATACATTTCATAGAGTTTTCTTAGGCAGGGAATACTTAGGCAAGATGGTTTTGCCAGTTCTTCTCTGAAATATAACCAACAGCACCTGGCATGCATTGACAGTCTCCCATCCAAGTACTAACCAAGGCTCACCCTGTTTACCTTCCAAGATCTGACAGGATCTGGTGTCTTATTTGGGCCCTCTGACCAAATATATATCATACTGCAATACTGTAACAGAAATCATCTCATGTATGCTTAACATCAGCAACTAACCACCCCTGTACAATACAGTATTTCGTTCATTTAATGTCCGATAGATTTTAATGTGCATTTAATGTCTGATAGACTTTCAGAGTGTGTCTTAAAACAAAAAGATTAGTGCTTACAAAGACAGCTCTATGTCTCCCTAATCTTTGATGGAGAGGGGGGAAACACAGGAGAAAAAGGCATCACACACCTGCCACACTTCCCTAGATTGACTGTCAGATGGCACATGGATACCAGTCTCTTGTGAGCTATCAGATTACAAAAATGGTTATCACTTGGATGTTCTGCCTTCCTCATCTTTTTCATGGACTTCACAGGTATGTACAAGTATGGTGAAAAGTTTACACACACAAATAGAGATCTTTTAGCTCAGATATTCACATTTTTGGAAGTGGTTGCCTATCATAGAATAAATATCTGTTTTTATCAAAATAGGTAATGTGGAAATGGAATAATCATTCGTGGCTTTGATATAAATTATATCTGGCATTCTGCATTACTCTTACAGATCTGTAACTCTACACACCCATAACTGCTCTGTATTCATTAACATTGCCTGGTAAAGAAGGTTGCAGGGAGGGGTTGGATGAGGAGACATGTCTACACTTATTTAGCTAAGTAGACAAATGTCAATATTATTTTCTCAATAAATCTTACAAGAGCATCCTCTCCCTTTGGGGTACATCATTTTTTACAGCAACTTTGTGAACTGGCCAACGTAACCAAATTACCAGCTCATCCTTTTGTGCATGCAGCCTTCTTGTAAGTAATTCTTCCTACCTCTTTGATTAACAGGATCTTTTGCGACGTAGGCAACATAGTCTGTTGTATCCTAAAACACCCAAAACCAGAAAGGAAAGAAGGGTTATTTAATGAGGTAAAGCCGCAACTGCAATCTGTTATTTTCTTTCAAAGAAAACAGCAGAGGTAGACAGGCCAAAGGACATCAAAGTACTACTGGATAAGGAAACCAAACTACACTTCATTGATGCTGCTCACCTAAGCATCCTTTTGCCCAACTTATTTATTTATTTCATTTCTAGGCTATATTTCTCCCAAAGGGCGGCTCACAAGATAAAATTGTTTAATTAAAACAGTATAAAATTAAAATGTACAAAAGTTAAAAACATTAATAAAACACGTACCCCCTTATAAAAGCCACCCTGTCATGATTTTAAAAAGCCTGTCTGAATAAAAGTATTTTTTACCACCAGCAAAAGGCTAGCAGGGAGGGGGCCAGCCTGACCATCTGCAGAAGATGGTTCCAGAGGGTGAGAGCAGCCACCA
This sequence comes from Sceloporus undulatus, assembly GCF_019175285.1. Lineage (NCBI taxonomy): Eukaryota > Metazoa > Chordata > Lepidosauria > Squamata > Phrynosomatidae > Sceloporus > Sceloporus undulatus. Next base: position 159,664,264 of record NC_056527.1, read on the forward strand.
AGAAGGCTCTCTCTCGTGTCCTCACCAAGCGAGCCTGTGATGTTGGCAGGACCATGAGAAAGCCTTCTCCTGAAGATCTTATGGCTTTAGCAGTTTGTATAGGGATATGCGGTCTCTTAAATATTCTGGACCTAGGATTTTCCATGACTAATACATATTGTGATTATGGCGGGGTACAGACCACCCAAAAAGGATGGTCTCCTAGTGCCTAGTTTTGGTCCGCGGGGAAGCTGCAGCCTCCAGACCGTGGGGCTCCCCTGCGGATCAAAAAGAACCCGTGAAAAGCGGGTTCTTGCAATGCCATTACGGTGTCGCAGTGCGCCAATGGTACAGTCATAAAGATGAATAGCAGTTTAACATGAAAATGGGTCAAGGATGAAAATAGAGAAGTGGCAGATAAGGTTAAACGTGTTCTTAATATTCAGAAGTCTATACTTACAGGGTCACCTCCAGAGGCAAATGAAATGGACTGCATGTGATGATTGGCAATAATCTGAAAAATATAAAATAGTTATATGCAATTAAATAATACATTTTCTTGTATATCCAATATTTATTAATATCTCCCCTTTCCCCTGATATGGGATTCAAGGTGGCTTACAACAAAGTTAAAATAAGATACAGCTAAAAGCCTAATAATATAAAAATTTAAAAACAAATAATCTACCATATTAAAACACCATTTATTTAAAAGAATACAAAATATTTAAAAACAAAACAAAACAGTAAGGCTAAAAAAGTCCAACATGCATCCCCTGTTAATTGCCAAATGTCTGTTTAAATAAATAAATGTCTTTGAAAATGAAAGCAAAATGGTTAGATTTGCCCCAAAACTAGCTTTACAGTTGATACTGCTTCAACAAAATATACCTTATATATTCAACTATAAATCAACCTCATATATAAGTTGAGGGCAAGCTTTGGGGCCAAAATGATAGATTTTAATATGACTCATGGAAAAGTCAAGGGTAACATAACTGTTTGAGTTCAAACTAAAGGCTGGATGGATAAGATAACAGAAGGAGGTCAGTGCTTCCAGGACAGACAGCACTCTTGCCTTTCACCAAGGGATAATTCCTGTTTTTACACTGACCCATGGATAAGTTGACTAAGGTTTTTTGGGTCAATTTTTTTACTTAAATTTCTAGACTTATACATAAATATATACATTAAGTGCTGTGGGTGTAAAAAATGAAGACTGCAATGTACCCGCTTACCTGTTGTGTCTCAACATTCTGTAGAGTAAGACTAGTTGTCGAAATAGTTAGTTTTATATTCGTGCCAGAAAACTGAAGATTACTTTTACCAAGCACAGGAGACAGAAATTTAGCTGGAGGCTGTCAAGAAAACAAAAATTATTATATATCTTCTTTCTTTTCATTTTTTGTATTTCGATCAAAACCAGCAAATGAAGTTCATTATCACAAGGCTGCTTTAGATTGAAAAATAACCTTCTGACATGTGTTCATAAAATTACAGGATCATAGTTGGAAAGGCCCCAAGGGCCATCTAGTTCAACCTTCTGCAATGCAGGAACACACAGTCAAAGCACTCCTTCTTTGGAAAGGTTAATAGTTTTGAATGAGAGTTCCAAGAACCTTCCAGCCAACATGCCAAGTCCAAAACAGTAACGTTTCCAATCTCTCCTTTCGAAGGGTGCGAGGAAATATTTATAGGTTATGACCTATAAAGCCCTATACAGTTTAGGCTTTCTGACATAACTTATTTCCTTAGGAGAGAAGCCCTTCTCTCATCCCCACCACCTTCACAGGCACAACTGATAGGGATATGAGACAGGGCCTTCTCAGTGGCTGCCCCAGGATCTAGAACAGTGATTCCCAAACTCTGGCCTTCCAGGTGTTTTGGATTTCAGCTCCCAGAATCCCAGACCACTGGCCAAGATGGCTAAGGCTTCTGGGAGCTAAAGTCCAAAACACCTGGAGAACCAGAGTTTGGGAATCACTGCTCTATAACTTCCTTCCAGGGGAGGATAGAATGGTTCCTTCATTGCAATCCTTTTGTCAGTAGTCAGATTTTTATCCCAACAGGCTTTAAAAAAGAGCTTTCAACAGGTTGCTTACTGGTTTTATTGGTTTAATTGTATTTAGCAGTATATTTTGTATTGTTTTTAAATGCGGTTGGTAGTTCAATTCCACTTTAATGCTGATCTTGTGTGTATTTTAACTGTATTGCATTTTAATGTGTAAACCTCCTTGAATCCCAGTATTGGAGGAAAGTGGGGTATAAATGGAGTTTGTTTTTAGTGTGTGCCTTAGTCATTTCAAATTTAGAGCGCTCCTAAGCCCATAATCAACCCATACCCCGTATCATGGGGTCTCCTTGACAGGATTTGTTCACTGGGGTTTTTGCCTTTGCCTTTCTCTGAGGTCGAGAGAGTATAACTTGCTAAAGGTCACCCTCTGGGTTTTCATGGCCAAATAGGGATTCAAAGCCTGTTCTCCAGAGTCATAGTCCAACACTTAAACCATTAAATCATACTGGCTGTAAATGAAGTTTAATAATAATGAAGTTTAACAATAAAATTAAAAGTAAGTTTAAGATACACTACTTGGGTATTTTAAAAGAAAATTCTCAACTAGCTCCTTCCTGGTTGTCTATTTCTGGGCAATTTTCTACCAACTTTTTTGACTTGGTGGGATCTGGGGATTTCGCCCACTCCAAAATAGCCCTGGGGGCTGCACTTTACCTGCTCCTGCTATAAGTACGTAACTAATGATATAGATGCATAACAGATTATCAAAATGAGTCCAGTCTTACTGGGAATGGATAGTGAGCAAGCATTCCTTTAATAGGGATTGGGCCATAAATACTTTTAATCCAAGAGTGAAAGAAGAGAGAATGACTCAGACTGACATTCTGTTTGGGTCCAAGCTACCTGAGGAGACTAAATAGGAGAACAAGGTGGAACTGTGGGATTACATGGAGGACAACTGAGATCGTTAAAGGATCCAGTCTTAAAGCCAGTTATGAGTATTACATTGCCAAAGGCAGGTATGTTCAGGTTTGCACCACAGGAACCAGATTCCCCTAGTGCTATCTGCAAACCACTGAGACCAATAACAGCTTTTAGTTTAGTATGAGAGACTCAAGGTGTGCAAACCCTCTATCTGTCCCAATTTGGCTGATTTAATCTAGTGTCAGGCATATTTTTAAAAGGTCACAATGATCTTTGGAAACTAGCCAAGGAGTCACGCTAACCTAAGGAGACCTTGTTGTTGTTGCGTGCCTCCAAGTCATTTTTTACTTATGGAGACACTAAGGCAAACCTATCATAGAATTGTCTTATCAAGTTTCTTCACAGGGGTTTGCCATTGCCATCCTCTGAGGATGAGAGAGTGTGACTGGTGCAAGGTCACCCAGTGGGTTTATATGGCTGAGTGGAGAATCGAACCTTGATCTCCAGAATCATATTCTCAAACCACTATTCCACACTGGCTGTAGAGGAAACCTACACTGTACTAAAATAAAAGTTAAATGGATTTGCTGCTTGCTCCATCCTCCCCCAGGCTTTCCGTATATATTCTTGCAACGGAGACTAAATGAGTCCTCTCACATATCCTCTCCCAAATAGAGATTAAGTGAGTCCCATCACAAAGCAGTTAAAGACCATACCTCCACCTCACCCTAAGCTTTGTCCCTGTTCACCTTTCCTATCCAACTAATCAGGGGTTGTTTCAAATCCTATCAATGTTTTGTCATTCCAGAGTTAAAGCTATCAGCTATCCTGGAGTCCTTTTGTCAGTTCCATAGGAAACCCATCAAGTTTTTGTTACACCGTGTGACAGCATCAAGTACTCTTCAGGGCTATGAAATTGGATATAAGTATCAGCCCCAGACATGGCCACCTGGTGCTCACAGTCTGCTCATGGACCCTGTGTGCATATAAGATCCCTCTCACCCACTGTGCCACCTTCAGACTTTGTCTGAGCCAATCCTTATCTTGCATGGACTCCCCCCCCCCCCGTTTCTAGACTGATAATTACCATGCCCTCGTTATCTGATCTTCCATCCTTTCTCTTCTCTTAGTCTGTTATGGATGTTAAGGTTGCATTGGTTTGGATTGTTTGCATGCACCTTTGCACTTTTCATTGAAACTGGCACCTCTCTGCAGCTAGTACAGTGGACCCTATCCACTGGGGTTTGGTTCCAAGATCCCTCATGGATAACGAAATCCGTGGATGCTCAAGTCCCATTAAATATAATGACATAGCAAAATGGAAAATCAAGGTTTGATATTTGACATTTATAATTTTTTTGAACATTTTCAAACCGTGGATGCTTGAATCCGTGTATAAAAAATCCATGTATAAGAAGGGCCAACTGTGCTGTTATACACAGATGAAAATATCCCCTTAAGTTACCCACCTCTTCCAGACCTCTTTTTGAGCTAATAATTTCCCCCACATATCAAGGAGACACTGACACTTTTGGTGGGGTCCCCAAGTCCCCCACCCTTTAGGGTAACAGCTGGGACTGCTTAATCTTCTGTTTCCCCCCTTTTAATTAGCCGTTGTAACAATGTCCCAGTTTCTCTCCCTTTGCCCCACTTTCCCCTCTGTCTTCACTTACTTCAATGGAGCAAAGTGAGTTCAAAGTGCGAAAGTAGTTTGCACTCATTAACTCAGCTGCGGGGAGAGGAGAGATGGTGGTGACACAATCTTGCCCTTCCCAGTAGACTCAGGTAGAAGCAAGCTGCAGCCTTTCCTAGCTTGTGTGTTCTTCCTCATTAATAACTTTTCCCATCCTGACCACACTCTGATGTTGCTTGACCCAATTGTTCTTGTTTTCATCTGTGAAATGTTGGAGGGAATGGATGTGTCATTCTGCTCTTTTCCTTCACTCTGTGGAAATGGCAGGCAGAAGATATAGGTGAAATGACATTTCAGCAATGCTAGGAACTGCTTGTCAAATCATATCCCATGTTAAGTGGATGCCTCTCTTTCCACTTACATGTTTACAATTAATGTAAAACAATGGGGCTTTGAAAGCAACTACTGTATTCTAACTTCATGGATTGTGAACACCTGTTGACAGTTCCTGGAATTTAGTTGTAGCTCCTGGGGTTGCTGTTAATTTAAAAGTGACAGCTGAGATTCTACATCATGGTCTACATTGCATAACTTTATAAATCTGTAGGTGTGTTGCAAAAATGCAATAAAACCCTGTTAGTTAATTGTGAAGATACTCAGCCAGGATCCAGCAAGTGTGTCCTGATGTGCATCAGATGCTTCCAGTATTTATCAGGAGCTCCTTATGAGATTCAGGCACATCTGATGTGTGTTGAGCACTTCTGATGCACATTACTGGACAATACCAAAGAACATTGGATACTTCTCATGTTCACTGAGCACTTATAATGCACATTGTACACTTCCAATAAGCATTCAAGCACTTCTGATGTGCACTGATGTGCATTGGATACTACCCATGCCCATTGGACACTTCTGATGTGCATCGGACACTTGTGAGATGCAACTGACAATTCTGATGCACATTGGAAACTCTTGTTGCTCTGCCACTTCCTGGTCAGTCTCCAGATGTAAATCAGAAGTGCCCTGTTGTGCATGAGGGCCCATTGCATATTGGAGCCATGGCAGATCAGTCACTGCACTCGCTACCACTATGCAATGGACTACCGTATGTTGTAACATCACAGCAGCCACTAAGTCAGTGGTTTTCAACCTAATGCTGTGACCCTTTAATACAGTTCCTCATGTTGTGGTGACCCCCAACCATAAAATTATTTTTTATTGCTACTTCATAACAGTAATCTTGCTACTATTTTCTGATGGTCTTAGGCAACCCCTGTGAAAGGGTTGCCCTTGGTGAATATAGACATTGTGAAACTACTCAATTCTTTTTCATGTAGATGTAAGTCCACTTACGAAGACCTAACTCCAGTGCTGAACTGTGTCCTGAACAACAGCATTAGAGCTCTTTGACAGCTTATTCCAGGTGGCATTCAGCCAAACTAAAAATTCCAGAATTCCACAGCATAGAACAATGGCAGTTAAAATAGTATGAAAATACCATAATTGTGAAGTAAGGATGCACCCTGCATCTGCCTGCTCAACTTGTATGGAGGTATTTAAAGCAGAGCAACAGTGTTGGACTAAGACTTGGTCCTGCTCAGCCATGGAAACCCACTGGGTGCCCTTGGACAAGTCAGCTTCAGAGAAAAGCAATGGCAACCTCCTCTGGATAAATCTTGCCAAGAAAACCCTGTGAGAAGATTATCATAACACAGAACTTACTTGGAGCCACATAACAACAACAAATATATTTAATAGACACTAAAAGACACAACAAAACCAGCATAGATATTTCTGAAAAACTAATCCATATACTTCCCAGAATGATCAAAAGAGGCAAGGCTATACAGAGGAAAAACACTAGCCCATTACATTTACCATTACCTTTAAAGTCATCGCATTTACCTTTCTCTTTTTTGTGGCTCCGTGTGTGCCTGGAACAGCTTCACATAGCCGACTTATTGCTTCCCTTCAAAAGAAGAAGAAGAAGATCAGACACTCCAGATCATTGAGTCTTTACCCATCTGACTTACTATAACCTCAATTTCAGAGAGTGGACACTTCATTTGGAAATGTAAGGGTTTTCTTTGGTTTCAGACAATCACATTGCAGTAGATAACTATTGGTTGCCTATGAAGTATCAGTACCACATGATGTTCTAGCAAGCCAACTGCCAAAATTTAGAACCCAGAGATTTTACTTTTGGGATTACAACTCCCATACTCCCCAGCCAGCATGTCCACTGGCTGCAGCTACTGCAAATAATCACTGGTCTCCCAAGCCCTTGGTTTCTGCACTGTCAAGCTACAGTAAGAGATATGATAATAAAGAATAAGAACTGGTTCTTGACATTTAAGCCCAAGAGAATGAAAATTAACCAGAGTTTGTCTGGATGCAGTCAGGAGGCAGCAAAGGTGGCAAAATCCATGTGATAGTACCCGACTGCATCCCAAATTCGAATGTAACTCGGAAGTTTAATAAATTGAGTTTATTAATAATGCAATAATCTCCTTAGAGACACTTTGTTTTACTCTATGTTAAGATGCATTGATTAAAAAATTAACAAAAGCTAACAGTGAAAGCAACAGTAGGACTGTCAAGAACTGTCAGTTCAGTATGCAAGTCTGTATTTTAACTGAAAAGCTTTATTTCAGTAACCAAAGAAGTTAAATAACACGACATCTGTAGACAGAACTACCATAATTCCCAGTTGCAAGCACAGAGTAAGCAATGCACCTGCCTTATATGTTTGTGGGCTTTTCTCCCCTTCTCTCATAAACCAAAACATTTTTACAAACAGTGTTACTCACCTCCCACCTTTCTCATAGACATTTCTTTCAGACCGTTTCAATCTTCCCAAGGGACCGGCCTTGGTGAATATCAGTACCACCACTGACCCCTCCTTCCACATCTGTTCATTATTTTCCCTTGCGCAAACAGTACAAACCCAATTGGCTGCATTGCCAAACCCCTCTTACATGTTTATAACAAACTAATTTTACTGCCACTATGCCTGTATTCAGTTTCATCAACGCTATGAAGCACAAACAATAGTATTACTCAAAAAGAGGTAAAATACCAAACAGCAAAATGGCAACCAGGTTTATGGCAGGATTTGTCAGATTCCTCACAGAGGCAGAACTTGGTCATGTATCTCCCCTTCTTTCATAATATTTCTGTTAATGGATTTCACTGTATATTCTTTCTCCCTTTCTCCCAAATAGTGTGTTAGGATTGTCTGCATGAGTCACAAGTTCAAATTTCTATTTAATGCAGCCTTGGGCAAATCGCTACCAGCCTTACTTACCTTACGGGGTTTTTGAGAAGATTAAGTTGCCTTACTAAGTCAGGATATAGTTTGGAGGAAAGAAAACACCCTCCGTTGCTAATAAGATTTCCTTCCCATCAGATTTTAATCAACATTTCCCTCTCTTTAAAAGATTCTCTCTGTGTACAGATGGAGAAAGAAAGGGGGGAAGCTGATGACTAATAAAGAACTTGCAAGCATTTAATGGCGCATACCAAGAACAGACAACTTACACACTAGATTGTCATTTGGCATGCCTCAGTCTCCTTCTCCTCACCATTATGGCTCAACTAAGAATTTTCTGTTATAAGATCAATCAGATCTTATGTTTTGGTATGAAATATAGCATTTAATTATCCTCAGTTATGCCAGGAAAGCAAACACATTAAGCTTGTCAAAGATCACCGACTTTGTGCTACCCAGTATGTAGCACCTTTGTGCTAGGTGTTTACAACACCTAGATATTGCAATTAGGATCCATTCTCTGTATTTATTCTTTACAAATTTACCCCATTAAAGAGCATAATGCTAACATAGGGTCTGAACAGTCCTTAGGACTGGAGCATGGCTTTGGCACAGCTTCTGGCCTCTTAGGATGCATGCATCGTTTAAACAGCATACCTCCAAAGTGACTTGAAGTTACTTTATTTTGGCCTGTCTGTTCAGGCCCATAGAAGCACTAATCAATATACGATTCAAAGAGCAAGATCAAGGGCTGTACTGCAAACCACACGTAAGAAGTTACACAATTTTACTGGAGTTAGAAAACTGGTTGCTAATGTCCATTATGGTGTAGTGCTTTGCCTGTTGAACTGTGGCTCTGGAGACTAGGGTTCGATTTCTGGCTTGACCTTTGGCAACTTACACATTCTCAGCCTCATGGGGAAGCAATGGCAAACTGCCTCTGAACAAATCTTGCCAAGGAATTCCACACCTTAGGGTCAGTGCAATTCAGAAATGACTTGAAGGCAACCACACAATGTCCATTATAACCTTTTGTCCTATATGCCAACCTCAGTGGTCATGTGGATGAACAAAAATATTTGGTATCATATTTCTGCAAAGTAACCTGCTTTGTGGTAATAATAATTTCCAAAAGGGTAGATGTGGTAAAAACAACAACCCTAATTCATTGCAGGTAGACCCTTGTGGTCTATAGCCACCACATTAGATCCATTAATTCTTTAGCCAGAATATTGGTACATTTGGTTGGTGTCAGATTATGCACCATGCAGTCAGAGAAAAGTGCTGACAGTAATAGGTATTAGGGATGCCAGGTTGGGACTATCTCAGGCCCAAAACCTAGCCACTCTCTGATTCTATGAGTTAAGATTTAAACCCAAGTCTTTCCCCACATTAGCACTGTTTGGATCAAGAGTGACAACTGTCAGTGAATAGAGATCTGCAATAGCTCCCAAAAGGCCTTGGAGAGCTTTTCTCTGCTGTTCCCTCACTACAAATAAAATAAAATAAAGTCCCTGTGACATGGGGACATTTTTCACCACATTTGCTGGTGGTGGGGTGTTCCTGGACCACTTTAGACCAGTGATGGAGAACCTATGGCACATGTGCCAGAGGTGGCACTCAGAGCGCTCTCTGTGGGCACATGTGCTGTTGCCCCAGCACAGAGTTTGCCAGAGTTTGTTACTAGAAAGCCAGAGAGACACGGCACTTTGCAATAAATAACTGGGTTTTGGGTTGCAGTTTGGGCAAACGGCCTCTAAAAGGTTCACCACCACTGCTTTAGACTCTGGACAATTCAACATTGCTTCCCCCCCCCCCCAAAAAAAAAATCTGGATGAGTTAAACAAAAATAATAGAGACCACAGGGTAGCAAACTTTGACTTCTGAGGGTGATGGGGATTTCAGATTACTGGATTTGGTAGCTGTTCCCGAACTTCTGCTAGCTTTTTGCCTCCAAGAATGAAATCCCTTGTTATTTGGTTTACTTTGGACTTATTCATTCTACCCAGAGGGTCTTGAATGAAGCAGCTGAGCATTCATTTATTGCCAAATTTCAGTTTGCCCCTCATTTCCCCTCTACTCCATTCAGCTTCTCTGTGTGCTTTCTATACATAAGGAGACACTCTGTTTTATTCCCTTCTGGGCCCCTGTCTGTACTTGAAGCGATGTTCTTTGCATCTTTAAAAATGCCAATTTTGTAGCTGCCTCAATGCTGAGATCTTTTTCTCAGATTGTTTCTAGGAAGTGAATAATGGCAATAATAATAATAATAATAATAATAATAATAATAATTACTTTTGTCACCCTGTTCTTTTACAGAACAATATAAAATGTTATAATAAAACCATATAATTATAATCAGTAAAAATGGAAGGACAACAAATAATTTGGAAAACAATAATAAGCCTGATTTGATTTGATTTATATTCTCCACCTTGCTCCCACTTTATAGCCCACTTTTAATATGTCCCAGTTTCTCTCAATTTATTTCAATGGCTGCAATATGAGTCCCAAGTGAACATGCAGTTTTTGATTAATTCACTTTTTTTTATAAGTGCTAAATTTTGAAATAAAAATAATATTTTAGGCAACATATTCATTTTGATCATTGCAATTCTGCCTAAAAATGATAGCTTTAACCCAGCCCACTACTTTAAGCTTTGCTTTACCTTTCCACACCTTCTTATAGTTATATGAAAATAAGTCAGCGTTTTTGTTTGTAATCTCTGTGCTCAGATATTTAGTCCTATTTGTTATTTTTAAGCCAGACCGCTTTTCCAGAAACAGCTTTTCATGTTTCTCCAGATTTTTTGTTAGTGTTGTCATTTTATCCTTATTTAATTTTAAACCTGACATTTCACTAAATTCTTCAAATTTTACTACAAGTTCCATGATGTCATTTATAGGATCGCTTAGTGACATTGCAATGTCATCTACAAAGGCACTAATCTTGAATTCTGAGCCTTATACATTTACAGTGGACCCTTGTTATCCACTGGGGTTCGGTTCAAAGATCCCCTGTGGATAACAAAATCCATGGATGCTCAAGTCCCATTAACTATGACATAGTGAAAAGGTGTCCCTTATAAAAAAAAATGGAAAATCAAGGTTTGATATTTGAAATTTGTATTTTTTTGAACGTTTTCAAATCGTAGATGATTGAATCTGTGTATTAAAAATCCATGTATAAGAAGGGCCGACTGCACTCCTTTTATTTTTTGGTTTTTCCTAATGTTTACCAGCATAATCTCTAATATTATCAAAAAATAATATTCAGCAAAAATGAGCATCCAGGCACAAGATCAATAATGAGGGAGTAGCCTGCTTGGGCCCATTAACGTGGGGATAGACTGGGTTCTCCAGGGTCAGAAGAAGCAGGTTAGTGTAGATTCAGCCTGTCAGTTTATGTTTCTTTGGTGTAGGCATGACAAGCATCTCAATATTAGTCAGTTGCAACTGGGGGGGGGGCATTGGAGATGCCTAGGGCATATGAGGGCCACAGGAAAGGTGGAAAAGAAGATGAAATAGACTGCAAATCCTTGATTTGGAGGTTGATATGTTTCACAGAAGTTGTGTACCCAAATGGCTTCCAATCTGTTGCCCTGTGGATTCCCTCCCTGACAGGTGGGTTGGGGAGATGGATTTATTCAATAATGGGCAGATTATTCAAAACCTGGGTCTGTGCCTCATAACATGCCAACGTTCATCAGCTGTGCCCAATAAAAGTGATAAGCATTTTGTTTTCTGTTTTGGTGGTGTGTGTGTATGTTTGTATGTAACAGAATACAAACATAGTTTTCTTATGTATTGTAATATAAAACAGTATATACATATACTGTTTGTTCTTTGATGTTTGTGCAGGATTTAATGCAACAGTCTCTTAGTGCAAGAGCTCTGCATGCATATACAGAATGCACAGATGGGCCGGCTACATCAAAGAAGCATATTCCATTACAGAATAAACACAGCAGATCTCACATCAGTGGCTTGGCATTAGTTACATACATGCTAATTAATTGTCTTCACTATGTGTCTGTATGTCCTCAGAATGACTGGGGTGGGCTTGAGGAATGACACACCAATTAGACTGTAGCCCATATTGAGAAATATATGTCTCCATGCCTCAGAAGAAAGCACGAGGAAAGAATCATTTCACACCCAAAGACAACTGCAATTGTCAAACTCAAAGACATCTTGGGTGTCGAGCTACATGTCAAGTCTGAGGACTGCACCCCACTAAACAGTCCAGCGAGAAACTTTGTTGTGGAGGAGAGACAGGCATGGAACAACACTGGCCCACTTTGTTTATTGTTTCTCCAAATCAGACAGAGAGAGCAAGAAAAGTGGCCTGATGTAAGTGAATAAGAATGCTGTTGAAGATTGGCTTTTAAGCACTGGAGGCCCTTGCCTTCACCCACAGAACAGAAAGGGATTGTGTGCATCCTCAAAGTAGGAAGCCTAATCATCAAGAAGACAAAGTCTGCCTTATCTAATTTCAGATGCCTCCTGTCCCTAGATGTTTTGCCTGGCCATTTTCAAGATTTATTGTAGCCATCCAGCCGAGGTGAATTTTATCTCCTTTTCTTGAGTTCTGTACAAATGGATTTAAACAATAGATAGGGTACTGAAGTACTGCAGCTGAGGAAAACCCTGGGAAGATTTTTTAAATGTTCTTCTCAAGCTCCTGATCCTAATGTCTTGGCAAAGGGACCTTAGGATTAGTTAGATGTTAGTGTGTTACCAGCTGTCCTGATGTGGCAGAGACAGTCCTGATTAATCCTCTGTCATCCCACTTTTTCATTTACTTTTTAAATGTCCCAGTTGTTCTTTCCTCTTCCTACTTTCCCCCTTTGTCCTTGGCTTACTTCAAGTTTGAAGTTCAAAATGCAAAATTTGAAGTTCAAAATGCAAAAGGAGTTTCTATTCTATAGACTCAGCTGGTGGGAGAGAAGAGATGGTGGGATCTTGCAGCTTCCCCATTCCTCATCATGAGGCATGTGGGGGTTGCTCTCCAACATCTGGAAGGCCACATGTTTCCCACACCTGCATTAAGCTCTTAAAAGCTCTTGTAGGAGGTGCTGTTCTACTTTTAGTCAGGATACTCAAAGGATGTGAACAGGACTGCATTAAAAAAATCAATGGAATTGTAAGAACTGAACCTGCACCTGCGCCATTGTAGCAAAATTAGCAAGTCGTTGTCTGGTAAGATGCTGCTTTCAGTCTTCAGCTACATACCTGGTAACTTGTGTCCGAGTGCCAAAATCGAGAGACCTCATTGACTGCAACACTTCAATGCAGCCCATATACTAAATATTGAAAGAGAGAGAAATCACAGCTGTTTAAAAGTTATCTGCACAAATAAAGAGAAAGAGATTCTAATCTGAATACATTTACAGACTATGCTCCATGATTTATAAAGATGAAAACAGTAATGCGTATGATCATTCCAAAATCTCCTCATTTAAGATTTCAGAGACAGACAGACAGACAGACAGACAGATAGATATATAACGATTTTCATAGACATGCACTAGAAGGTTAGATGGGGAAGACTGTGTTCAAACTACTCCTCAGCAATTAATCTCTTTGATCTATTATTAAATTGCAGCCTAACCTACCTTATAAATTTTCAGCAATGATAAAAAAAGGAGGGATATATTGGTAATAGTAAAGTAGACTGTCAGGCTGTTCTTTCCCTATCAGTCCTGGGAGCATGCAGGGATCTCTTTTTATTTCTGACTTTTTAAACACATACACACTTTTTTTGTGCAAGGGCAAAATTATATGCACAGCAAAGTGCTGGCACAGAGTGCAGATATATGCCATCTTCTTTGTCCCATCATGCCTCTGGGCCCAAAGGTATAAGAGGAAAATGAAGAAGGTGGCTACAGTCTCATCCAGTGCTTGGTTTCACAGTGAAGGAGCAAAAGTATTCTGAAAAATAAAATGAATTTGAGTAGCGAGTGTCACAATGCCACTGCATTTACCCTACAATTCTGGTTGTATTGTGCTGTAAGACTAGTTGTAAGATTTTCATAAGAGCAGTAAGTGACAATTGTTCATGACATGCAGCATTGACAACCAGAAAGTATGCATTAATAAGTTTGTGTCCAACCTAGATACCTAATGAAAATATCAATTTCATTTAATTTAGTCTTGTGTTTCTCTTTAAAATTAATATAATTTCCACATACATAAATTACATGATGCACACATTTCTGACTTTATGAAGAACTTACAAAATACAAGATTTGGGGACATCTGGTTCAGTCTGTTTAAAAAGACAAGCTTTGCAACCCTCAAAGAGTGGATATGACTTATAAAAAGTACACCTGCCAGTCTGACAAGGGACAAACTTTCCAACCCCCAAATAGAGGACTTCCCCCATAATAAGGGACAGCTGCCAGTCCGATAAAGGACAAACTTTCTGACCCTTAAATAAGGGACATCTTGGCAGCCCTAGGTGCCACTGAAGCTGCCAACATTTCTTCTGTAGCAAGCCCTGTTACTCTTCAACACTCCTCTCCTACAGCAATAGATATCGTATCATACATAGTGAGAGAGAGAGAATAGACGATTGTTTATTGCTGACTACAAATTATTGATATATTCACTGCTATGAAAGAAGCTGTTCATTGAAGGAAAAAATCTGCAATTAGCTCCCAAGTTGACGACGTAAATTAAAGGGGGGAAAGGACCAAGTGAAAGTTTAAAATGGGAATGTAAATGAAAACAAAAGGTTGCAAATATTTGAAACTTCTCCTGCAGTTAAATGTTCTTTAATCAACATTTGCTATCTACACTCTGTTCCAAGTATTTACACATGTGTTGTCTTTCTTTCTTTCTTTCTTTCTTTCTTTTCCATTTAAGAGCATAAGTCTTGGAAACCAGCTGGCTGTGCCTTGCGATCCTTGATGAAGCCAAAGATTTGGAGGAGTAGGTGAGTCATAGACTGAGATCATGCGACTGTGAGTAAGATCACCCTGAACATATGCGTGGGAAGCTGAACTGAACAAAGACTTGGGGGCGGGAGCAGGTTAGGGCAGAGAGGTTGGAGACAGCAGAAAAATCAAAACTAGGGCTTGCCGTAAATTATCCCAAGTGGAGTTAATCTTGATCACTGTTTCATTAAAGCCACATCAACTTGGAAACTGGAGTAGGACATTGCATTTATATAGAAGCGTTTGTGAATTTTTAACAAAATCTGTCCATGTCTGAACCTGACATTAATAGCGGCACTTTTCCTAGGCAAGGGATAGGGTTGGCACAAGACATTTTGATGTCTGATGTAGATCAATAAACAATGTCTCCCACACCTCATCCAAGCTAAATTGTATAGTACCCACACCAATTTATGATGTGAAACACAAAATAATACTAACAAGAGCAACAATAGCAACAACAACAGTATCCCAGAAATGCCTCTCTGCACCCCAGGCAATTAAAGGAGAATAAAAAGAAATAACCATTTTCAGACCCCAAATTTGCTCCCCAAGGGAGCTTTTCATGTTGCCTAATGGTAAGGTTGTCCCTGGAAAGCAACGGGAAAAGGGGCAAAGCTGGCTCCAAAAG
The DNA here is from genome assembly GCF_019175285.1 of Sceloporus undulatus. NCBI lineage: Eukaryota > Metazoa > Chordata > Lepidosauria > Squamata > Phrynosomatidae > Sceloporus > Sceloporus undulatus. The sequence continues at coordinate 159,679,660 of NC_056527.1, forward strand.
CCCCAAGGTAAGGCAAACTCCAGAGCCCTAAGAAAGTGTAATGGGGGAGGAGAGAGAGCAAGAGAGAGTAGGAATGTGAAATGACAGAATAATAATTCTCATGCCTGAAGAATGGTGGGAAATAGAATTACTGTTCTCCCCACATGAGAAGTAGGAGATAATTACAAACCTCACCCGTTCCAATCAGGAGTGGGAATTATCTTTTGAAATTCATTGTCTTGGAAGTTTTATTGTATCTGTGCAATTAAACAGCAAGGATGCAAGAGTCTGTGCATATTCACACTGGAAAAGTCTAGCAAGTAACATAGCAAGTTGTCTTACCAATGAGGTGTTGGAATTGTGTGTTGTTGTTTTTGCAATGGCTGGATTCAAAATTGTTAAAGCTGAAACAGAAAATCTCACACAGGGGAAGGGTGTGTCACACAGGGGAAGGGTGAGGTAGCATGGTATCATTTATAAGAGTGAAGAAGACAAGCTGGGATCAGTTTTTACTACAGTTCCTATAGATAGAAGGGGGATTATGGGAGCTGTTGTCCAAAATATTTTTCCAAATTCTAATTCTCTTTCTTTGTTCTGCTGTGTTCGGTCCATAATATAATGCACTGAATTCAGTGGAGTTATTAAGACAACTATTGTTGGACTGCAAGTTCCAGCAGCCCCTAGCTGAGGAATGCTGGGAGTTTCAGTCCAACAACATTCAGATCATGAAAGCTATGCAGGCTTAGTCATCCCTGGTTAGTATTTGGATGGAAGACCACCAGGCGCAGTAGGGTGTCAAAGGAAGGAACAGGCAAAATCATCTTTTTTTGTAAAATGTGTGCACGTGTGTGTGTGCGTGCGCATGCTACATCAATAACATGTGTGCTCTGTATGTTTTCAAAATGCTGACACAGATATGGGGTGGTGGAAACATACTGAATTAGTGTAGTGGGCTGGGTGCATAGAAGGGTCACATTCCATCTTAAAATGAACACTTGTGTGAGGAAAAACAAAAATGTAAAAACCAAGCAAAAATTGCTGTGGAAATGGAACATGCCCCTATCTCCCTACTACTCATTAGTCAGGCTGGAGGGTGAGGAAGCACAGACCGATCAGCTGTACTCAAAACTGCACCATTATGCCCCCTTCCCCCAGGATAGGGAGCAGCGTGCCTTATTATTTCCTCTTCAAAGCTGTGAAATACATACAAAATTGTGTTGCTGAAAAAGTCTCCAAAGAAGGAGACCCCACTGCACTCCAAGGGTGTGTGTTCTACTATGAAGCAGCTCTGTCAGGAAGTTCTTCCTAATGTTGAGGTGGAATCTCCTGTCTTATCAAATCCATTGCTCCAATCCATTGCTCCATGTCCGAGTCTCTGGAGTAGCAGAAAACAAGTTTGTTCCATTGTCAATATGATATCCCTTCAAATTTAAACAGGGCTATCATGTCACCTCTTCACCCTCTCCAAGCTAAACATACCCAGCTCCCTAAGCCGCTCCTCCTAGGGCATAGTTTCCAGACCTTTCACTATTTTGGTTGCCCTCCTCTGGATATGCTCCAGCTTATCAATATCCCTTTTGAATTGTGGTGGCCAGAACAGTATTATTTTTGTTGTTAACTGTCCTTGAGTCGATCTCAACCCATGGCAACCCTACCTATGAAACATCTCCAAGACCCTCTGTCCTCCACTGCTCTGCTCAACTCCTGCAAACCCATACTCATGATCTCTTTAATAGAGTCCATTCATCTTGCATGTGGCCTTCCTCTCTTTCTACTTCTCTCTACCTTTCCTAACATTACTGTTTTTTCCAATGATTCATGATATGTCGAAAGTACCTATACACTAGCTGTTGTATTGTTGAATTCATGGTTCTTAGCTTGTTCCTATCTCCTTTTTGTTTTGCTTCCCTTCCTTCCTTTATTTCTTGTAACCATTTTCTCTGATGGCAGCACAATGGTTTTTTTTTCATCCCACTTTTGTGAAGGTGACAACATGGCACTTCCAAAATCTCTCAAAATCTTTCACTGCTTTTTACTGTGTGCCACTGCTGCCACCAAATTGCACAACATGACCCTTGAACTCGGAACCCTTGCTTGAGTGACTCCCACACGTTTCCTTTACCTCTGGGCCACTCTATAGGACGACAGGACGACTTTGAGTATTCAGAGCAATAAAAGTATTATTAACCCCTGGTAGCATTTGGCTTATAGTTTCTTAAAATACTTCAAGCGACCACACATTAAACCAAAACAAAAGAAAACTTTATTTACAAGATAGTTGGTTACAATATCTCTTTCAGTGGATATTCAGAGTTAATATGGTGTTTATGTGCTTAAACAGTTAGAAAGCATAATAATTCCTTTTACTGTATTTTCCAAGTGGTTCTTATATTCTTGGCTCACAGAGAACCTTTAGCCTTTCTCTGTCCTTTTTAACCTTTCCAGTAAACTGTGACTCCCCATGTCACTCCTAATTCAACTTCCACCTTGAACTGTCTTAGTTCTGATCTGGGCACTCAAACCCTTTCCAACTCTGATTAGATGTCGTCAATGCGCCAATCTGCCTTTTCTCCACACTCCTGTTCCCTTTTAGGAGATGATCATATTGCTTTTAAAGCGCCTTATCCCTAAAGGGATAAAGGTGCATCTAATTTTAAAAACCGTGTGTTATCGCACTTGCTGGTGGCTGGGCAAATGCAACCCGTATGCAGCCCAGATCCTAGCTATGCTCATCCAGCGGCTTTCAACTCACAGTTTGCCCATGGCACTGTGTGCGCACATAAGGTCACACTCACTCACTGTATTGCCCTCAGACTGTCTGAGCCACTCTCCGTGTTCCATGGACTCATCTCTTCAGGACTGGTAATTTTCACCTCCTCTAACTCCTGATTTCCTAGTAGCCAACCTTTCATACCTTTCTTTCTGTTAGTCTTGCATCATTTTGTGCATTTGCATGCATTTTTGCACATTTCTAAATAAAACTCTGTGGAGTATCTCTGCAGTTAGTACTGGTGTATAAAGGTAAAAAGATGTCCTAAATTACCCACTTCTTGCAGGCCTCCTTTTGAGCTAATAATCCCCCCCCCCCAAATACCAAGGAAATGCTGATACTGTTGGTGGGGTCCCCAAGTCCTCACCACCATCTTTTAAGGTAACAGCTGATTTTTTTTAATGATTTATAAGAAAGCAAGGAAGCAGAAGAAACACTGTACTGTAATTCTTATCTTAAATTTTTTTTTTACTTCTGACAGAATTATAAGAGGAAAACATTAGTCACCAGTGTGTTAGAATCATAGAGTTGGAAGAGACCACAAAGGCCATCCAGTCCAACCCTCTGCCATGCAGGAACTCTCAATCAAAGCATCCTTGACAGATGGCCATCCAGCGTCTATTTAAAGATCTCCAAGGAGGGAGACTCCACCACACTCCAACAATACGTGATGTATTAGAAGAGCCAGTGTGGTGTAGTGGTTTGAATGTTGGACTACAACTTTGGAGACCAGTATTTGAATCCCCACTGAGCCGTGGAAACCCACTGGATAAGCTTGGGTTAACTGCATTCTCTCAGCCTCAGAGAAAGACAAAAGCAAAGCCCCATGATAGGTTCACCCTAGCGTTGCCATACGTTGAAAATGAGGGTGCACAGCAACAGTGGTATTGTATAGTTTCCTTCCATAGCAGCTGAAAGTTCAATATCTGATAAGTGTGTAAACTGAACCATGGGAGATCCCAAGAATTAGACTACTGATGGAGGCTCATCTCAGTCATTCTGAAATTGACTGAACTGACTGAGAAAAAATAAAGTTGAGTAAGCATAACCATAGGAATGAATGCCAAGCTGGAGGGAGAGAACTGCATCTCCCTAGCATGTTGGATGCTGTTCACACACACACACAAACACACACACACACCTCACATCTGACAACAGAGACAAAAATATCTGAGGCATGAGCCCACATATTCTAAATTTGAAAAATGCCTGGTTCAGCCTAAGAGTTTTAGGATCTGGTTCATTGAAGGGATGCTCAAAGTGTATGCAAGTTCAAATGCCCAGATACCCATGTGTCCTTCATTCTTTCCTTTCTGTACAAAATCATTCTTAAAGAATTGTATCTTAAAATGTTCATCATTTAATACTTTAATCCAATATTTTGCAGGAGAAAGCTGGGACACAGGTCAAGTAATATCAGGGACCCAGGTGGTCAAGATGGCAGAAATGATTAATGGGGAAGAGCACAAAAGCTTAGGAGATGCTGAAGTGGTTTGCGCTTTCCTGTGCTTTCTGGAAACAGCAAGATTTTACCCCTCCTCTCCTTTCCTTCACAAAGAGAGAACTGAATGCAAACTATTTTTGCACTTTGAACTCAGTGTGCACCAATGGAAGTAAGATAAGGACAAAGGGAAAGTGGAAAGAGGAGAGGGAAACCGGGAAATGTTAAAAGCAGCTGAAAAAGTGGGGCAGGAGGAACTGAACAGAGAATGTCACTGCCAAATTGGGACATTTGGAGGGTATGTAATCAATTACCATTTAGAAATGTTTTTAAACATGAATATCCTGCCATTCTCTATGTATTGGGAGAAAAGCAGAACAAAGTACGCAGGCAGGTGTGGAGCAAAGGAAAGGTGGGGTGTGGAAACTGTAGTTCTTAAGAAATCATTGATGCAGCAAGACATTTCCTCTGCCAGGAAGTGAAAGAGAAGCAGCATATACAAATACGGCTAACTAGCCTACCAGAAACCACATCTTTATGGGGAATTCCACTGATAACTTATATATGTTTTAAAACATCAGCCTTATGCACAGAGATTTGACCTAAACTGCTAAACAAGAAGAGTAACATATAGTAAAACATGCTATTACAGGGTAAGATTGCAGAATAAAATTAATCCAGCAGGAAGCCGAGACTGTGGGAAATGTGCCATGGCTAGTAGTTCTCAAGCAGTAAACCTTGCTGTAAGACTAAAGGTACTGTTTTCATTTGTGACATGTTATAGGATTGGTATTTGGCATGACTAGCACTCCACACAAGCAGAGCATGTACCCCCAGGTGTATGATGGAAATTGTCTATGACACACACCAGAAGCTTACCTTCAAAGTGGACATCAGCTTAGACTGTCCTGCCAGAGCTAGATAAGTTTGCTGCCTAAGGCAATGGGCAAGATGGCATCTCCTTCATACTGTGAAGCTAAATAAACTAACCTTTGTAACTTAGGGCCCAAACAGACAGGCCAAAATAAAGCTGCTTTGGGTCACTTTGGAGGTATGCTATTTAAATTACGCATGCATCCTAAGAGGCCGGAAGCCACGCCAAACCATGCTCCATTCCTAAGGACTGGAGCACAGCTTTGGTGCAGCTTCTGGCCTCTTAAGATGCATGTCTCATTTAAACAGCATATGTCCAAAGTGACCCAAAGCAGCTTTATTTTGGCCTGTCTGTTCAGGCCCTTACTATGGGAAAATGTCCTGGACCATACTCCAGGGCAACAACATGTCTTCTGACTGTGCAGGGACAGTTGGAGGGCAGGAACAGTCCTGCTTAATCTTGGGGCATCAGCTTCTAAAATATCCCAGTCTCTCTTTTCTCCTTCTCCCCTATCCTTGGAGGAGCCTTGGTGGTGCAGTGGTTAAATGCCTGTACTGCAGCTACTCACTCACAAACCGCAAGGTTGCAAGTTCAATACCAGCCAAGGGCACAGGGTCAACTCAGCCTTGCATCCTTCCAAGGAGGTCACTAAAATGAGTACCTAGCTTGTTGGAGGCAATTAGCTTACACATTGTAGTGCTTAAGTACACTGATAAGAGGTATAGAAATATACTTGCTATTGCTGTATCCTCCATTTGTCCCCAACTTACTTCAATTGCTGAAAGCGGCATAGTTTGCACTTAGTTAACTCAGAAGAGGGGCAATGAGAGGATGGGGCTGAATCGTGGCCTTCCCAGGAGGCTTAAACTGCTGCAGCTTCTCCTGACTTGCTTCATTAGTTTGTGTGTGTGTACATGAATGTGTGTGTATGTGTTGATTTTATCCTACTTCCAACTAGACCAGATTGCTAGTGTGTGCATGAGTGAGTGTGTGTGTGTGTGTGTGTGTGTGTGTGTTAATAAACTACAAAACCTATTTGGAATTGCCTCTGGAGTTCTGTGTGATTTGGAACCAATACCCAAAGGGAAAAGATCCTAGGCCGAATATTGCCCCAGCCAAGGTTTTTTTATTTGAACTATCAATTCCCCTAAAACATATTAATTTGAGGTTGCCTTACCAGGACCCCTAGCTTTTTGGGCAACAATCATATTTAATATTTCTTTAGCTTATTCCAAAAGAAAGTCAGCAAATGCCTTTATAAGCCAAACTTTTGATTGCATAGATCACAAAAAAACTATGGTTGGCTCTTAAAGACATGGGAATGCCACTGCATCTGATAGTCCTGATGAGAAATCTGTACAGGTACTTAGGACAAGAGGCTACTGTTAGAATAGAATACGGAGAAACAGAATGATTCTCAATTGGCAACTGAGTCAGAAAAGCCTGCATTCTATCACCCTCTTTGTTCAACTTCTCTGCAGAAAATATCATACAGAGAACAGACTTAAATTCAGAAAAAGGAAGCATAAAGGTTAGGAGAAGGAATATCAACAATCTAAGATACACCGATGACACCATACTACTAGCAAAAATCATCACAGATTTGGAACAATTGTTAAATAAGGTCAAGGAAGAAAGCACAAAGACACTGAGCATAAATTTAACGCTGATCATAAATTAAACAAAGATAATGATCATAGAGGCCAAAAATACATTCAGCCTAGACAAAGAGGAAATTTAAATAGTAAAAGAGTTCCCATATCTTGAAATAAACATTGATCAAAAAGGAGACTGCTGTCAATAAATCAAAGGAAGACTAGGAATGGGTAGGGCTGCTATGAAAGAACTAGAAAAGATCCTAAAAAGTAAAGATATACAGCTAAGCACTAAAGTTAGAACCGTACAAGGTATTGTATTCCCCATCGCTATGTACAGCTGTGCGAGCTGGATAGTGAAGAAAGGACAGGAAGAAAATAAATTCATTTGAGATGTGGTGCTGGAGAAGAGTGCTTGGTATCATGGACAGCCAAAAAACCAAACACATGGGTCCTTGAACAGGCAAAGCCAGAAATCTCCCTGGAATCCAAGATGGGCAAACTCTAGTGTGTCAACATCCTTTTTGAACTGTGGTGCCCAGAACTGGACACAGTATTCCAGGTGAGGCCTGACCAAAGCAGAATACAGTGACACTGTTACTTCCCTCAATCTAGACCCTATACGTCTAGTGACATATGATGCACACCCTGCCTTCTATGGTTTCCTCTTCAGAACAGGTAAATATTACCTCCTCCACAAGTCACCACTATCCAATTTCCATGTCTCTATTTCACTGAGCTCTGAATGGTGTTCGTTTTTAAAATTGCTATTGTGTGTTTGGTTGTACTGTACTCTTGCATATTTTTAAAAAACAACCAAAATCCAAAAATAAACCCATCTTTTAGCATTCACCACACCTGGGTGCATATTACTTTTGTACTTTGCACTCAGTTTGCAGCAAATGAAGTAAGCTGTGAACAAAGAGGGAAAGTGGGAGGAGGAGAGATGAACTGGGGCATTTTAAATGCAGCTAATGAAGTAAGGATTAATCAGGGCTATCCCTGCAAAGGAGTGTATAGTATAAATAACAAAAAATCTTGTGGCACCTTGAAAAGAAAAGAAACACAATTCAGTTGGCCTACAAATGCATAATATAGATATGTACGGTGGCCACACAGAGCTGTGTTTATTGCTGCTTGAATATAAGAACAGAGGGGTTGTGAAGCACAAGGCTGGCCACCATACACAGCTTCAGGCTTAGCAAGTCACAAGCTGTGCACTCTTATTATGTAGTCACTGATCATTTCCAAAACATCTCAAATGCATTTTTATACAGAAAAACACATATAAACTACCCACACCAGAAGCATGCCAACCACAGGCATGCTGTACAATGTTTGTGATCTTTGGATATTCAGCATGAGAACTATTTTTTTAAAAAATTACAGAATTTGTGCTTTTTTCTTACTTAGGTATATGCAAGTATGAAGTCAGATTGGGTATTAGTATTTTGTTTGTATTTCTCACTTGTTTTAGGCAGAGAAAGGAGAATGAATAATTTTAGCAGCGATCTAATTTTAGATCAATTTTAGCTGGATCTTGTGAATCAGCTTTCTCACATTTGGCATCCCGGTTCTACAAGTGGCAGATCGGAGTGATCTGAATAATGCAAGAGCTTTTTAAATTGTGGGTCTCAGGGTGATACTGGAAGAATGGCATTTTATCTATCACCAGCAGACACTGGACCTTCCTTCCACATGCATCACATTTATATGTCATTTCTGACTTATGGGTTTTCTTGACAAAATTTGTTCAGAGGAGCTTTGCCATTGCCTTCCCCTGAGGCTGAGAGCATGGGACTTGCCCAAGTAAGTTTTGTGGCAAAGCTGGGAATAAAACCCTGGTCTCCAGGGTTGGAGGCCAACTCTCCATGTGCATCACACTTTATATGCCATGCCTATACATGGCATATAAACCTATGGTAATGTTAACAGAGAAAACATTAACAACAAAATAGGTAATTGTTCAGAGGTTAAAGACTCGATGTGATATTCTTGCAATTTTTTTGTTGTTGTAATGGGGAGATGGCAAGGCTCAAAGGTTAGTTTAGAGGTAGGTCCCACCAAGTTCACATTGCATGTTTTCTGCACACCTTTTGCAAACTTTGTTCCTTGGTGCCACTGAAACTGTGCCTTATTATTACTATCATTATTGTCATATACAGTGGGTCCGTAGTATCCACTGGTGTTTGGTTCAATCCCTGTGGATAACAAAATCTGGGCACGCTCATATCCCATTAAATACAATGGTGTAGTAAAATTGTGTTTAACTGGATTGTATCTGCTCCTTTTTGATCTGGTCCATGCCCCAAAAGTGGCCGGAAGCTGCCTTATTTGGCCCATGTGTTTCGGGTTAAAGTTAAAACAAGTACAGCTAAAAATCTACATCATACAAAAGTTAGGATCCACTCTATCAGATGTTGCTGATATCAACATCCGTACTCATGCCCTTTTCCCTGGCAATGGTTGGCCTTCCCCTTAAGCATAATGAGGAATCACCTCAGGTAGCAGATGCTGAGAGAGTGGGTCTCCTGCCCTCATTCTGGTAAAAGATGGAACTATGTATGCCATCAACCTGCATACACCCCACCTGTCTCACATTGTCAGGGACAGTCCCGATTAATCCTCTGCCATTCCACTTTTGGAGCAACTTTTAAAATGCCCCGGTTTCTCTCTTCTCCTCCCACTTTCTCTTTTTGTCCTCAGCTTACTGCAGTTGCTGCAAACTGAGTGCAAAGTGTGCAAATAGTTTGCACTCAATTAATTAGGGAGAGAAGAGAACTTTGACTTTACAAGTAGGCTCCAGCAAAAGCAAACTGCTGCAGCCTCTCCTAGTCTATGGGTTTTTCCTCTTTAATAACTTTTGCCATCTTGACCACACTGTGATGGTGCTTGACCACATGTGTCCCAGTTTTTAGGGTGAAATTTTGGAGGTTATGACAGCAGGTTCCATTCATTAACCTTAAAGGCTTAGTTTTTGCCCTACAGGTTTTCTCTGCTTGTGAGCCACAGAGAGAGGGCTGGGCAGTGCCAGCCTTTCAGCAACCTTGACCAAGTTGCTCTCAATGAGCCTCTATGTCCCCCCTCCACTCTCTGAGTGGGCTCTCCTCCTTACCTCTGTGTTGTTACTGTGTGCCAATTGACTTTCCCTTTTTCTCCAGGCCCAGTTTACACAACTATTGGTAGGAGATGAAGGCAAGGAGATTGTGCTGATGCTAAATTTATTCATAAAGTAAACAAGCTCATGTTCAGGGCCTCAGAGGATAAAAGGCTTCAAAATGCAAGATAAAATGAAATAAATAAAAATAAGATTGAATTATTTGAATTTTCAAGTGCTCCATAATACTACAGGCCCTTTTGGACATGACGCAGTTTGGAACCACAGCATTACTTAATCCAACCTAAGAGACGGCTGTCCCATCCCCTTTCTCTTTGTCACATGTTTCGTGGAGGCACATGAACATGCAGTAACACAAAATAAGAGGAAATAAGAGGTGGTACAGGGACATGGAGTTTTCAATGAGATGCAAGGAAGTCAACAGAAGGGATCTGCTTCACCTTTATGCAGGGTATGAGATGGAGGGGAAAGGCAAAATGCAACACTAGGATAGAGTCAGACTCTAATGTAGGGGCAGGGGTGTATTCCTTCCAATGAAATTTTCCTTCTGTCTCCAAATATCTAGCATTTCTAAGAGTGACACACTTTAAAATTGTTCACATTTCCTTAGCCACTTTGCCTGCCCCTTTTCTTTGGAAGCTTACATTGTATTTCTAAATATGTACTTGACTGAAATTTTAAGCTACTGAAAAGCTAGAGATTTGGACTGAAAGAATTATTGAAAGGGAATAAGTTGTTCCAGTCTTAACTAGTCTACACCAGGACACTTTATATTTTGCCTTACAAAGCAGCTGTCTCAGAGCATTGGTCTACCCAGGTTTTATTATACATTATTTTCTCAAGAACTTTTATGACCCATTTGTAGTTACATTCCTACAGCAAGTAACTTGAATGAGTACTACACTGACTATGGCCTTGTCTGCATGGGCCAAAAGATCAGTTCCTCACCTCCATTCTGGTGTCACCCAGTCATAGAATCACAGAGTTGGAAGAGACCACAGGGGGCATCCAGTCTAACCCCTAGCCATGCAGGAACTCACAATCAAAGGACCCCCAACCGATGACACAGGACCAAAACCCCAGTTCTGGTGTGTGCAGTCCAGACAATGTCTGGCATGTCCCTGACAAGAACTGGGGTTTAACAAGATTAAAACTAATTAAAATAATTTACCTGTTGCTCTGGATCTTCAAGAGCCAGAGCCCTCTGTTTTCATGCCATGGCAGCTATCTGTACAGACTGGTCTGCCAGGTGCATTGGCCACTGTTGCAGATTGCTTGTTCTGAGGTCACAATATGACCATTACTGGGTTCAAGCCTCAGAAGCAAGCGAACTATGGTGGTGGCAGATGTGCTAGGAAGCCCAGTGGGATGCCTGTGCAAACAGCTGCCATGCCACAGAAATGGAAGCCAGTGGCATCTTCGGGGCTAGGATACTGTAGGCTGCCCCTGGAGTCTATGCTGGCCAGTGCAGATAAGGCCTGAATTGTGCATCTGCTTTAAAAATAACTGCCTCCCACACTTTTCCCTGCACTGAGTACTTTCCCACATGTGATATACATGCATCACAAGAGGATGGTGGTTATAGGGCAAAAATTCTTTTCATGTAAAATATCCTTGTATGAGTACTTAGGAGTTGCGTGGGTTTTCCCCGACCCTATCCCTAGCTTTTATAGTGTATTTCTAACCAGCTTCTTAACATGGGACAGGTGAATACTAACATAGTATAAAGATGAGATGCTAAAGCAGGAAATTCCCAGTTAAGATATCACAGAACCACAAGATGACCCATGATCAGCCTTAGTTTCCACATCGGTAATATGGGGATAATCATACTGGCATAATTTTAAAGAATGATAACAAAGACTAAGATAGAAAATGGTTTGCTTTGAATGCTAACACACTACATACATTAAATGTGGGGTTGTTAAAAATGCTGTTTTAAAATAAATATTACATTAAGTTATCATGGGGTATTTAAAAAAGAGAGGGAAAGAAAGGAAGGAATACTACTTACTCGAACAGTGTATGATATCCCAGCCGCCAAACTTGATTCACCCTCCTGTCCAAAATCTTTGTCTGGTTTAGATAAAATCCCAGAGTCTTCAGAGCCCAGCAAGAGACTGTCCTCTTGGAAGTTCAGGTTTGCCTTTGGTGTCTTCTCCACGTCTCCCCAAGAATATGAAGTAGGTAGGCAGGTGGTTAAGCTGATTTCTGGCATGGTTGGGCTTGTTGGGACAGTTGTGCATTCTGTGAGCTTAATTCTCGGCACCTCTTTAGTCCGTAGGCAGAAGTTCTTGAAGCTTGGGAGGGTGGAAGGGTTGGCCAGCTTAATGTTGCCCATGCGAGGTATCAAGGTTCCCACAGTCAAGGAACTGTTTGGGGTGCCTATGGCAACATCTTCGATGGGTATATTAGCTGCCGAGGATCGAGACGATGAAGAGGCTTTAAGATGTAGAAGACCGCTCTGCACATTTTCCTCCAATGGTGTCACGGACTCATTTCTAAAACGACTGTATTTAGCCCTGTGAAGCATTCCTGGGTCTCTTGAGAGTCCTACATGCAGTATGTGGCCACTGATGCTTTGTGGAATGCGTTCTCTCATAGCCTTCAAAGTTCTCTCCCCAGATCTCCTTTCCCCCCTAAATCAGCTTCCTTCTTATGAATAAAAGAAAATAATATGGAATTAAACAAACCAGAACGATTTTGAAAAGGAAGAAGAGAGCAGATCTATTCAGCGATGATCTTTTTGATGGTTTCTCAAGCGGCTTCCTCCTCTTAACAAACGCAGTTTCATTATGTTCTGACATCTGCCTATTTGGAATTAAATCTAAATGAAGCCCAGATGCAGGTAAACCAAAGAGAGCTACAACTGTTTGATTTGAAAAGCTGTTCTCTATCACAACATTTGCAAGCAAGGAAGGAAGGAAGCTCTAAATTGCCCTCGGCTATGAAAACACACAGCCATATTCTGATATCATTAACAGCAAAGCCCTGACTGGAGTTAAAAAATAAACTGATTAACTACTTTGTACCATGACATTAAAAAATAATTTAAAATCTCTACCTTTCTTGGTTCAGCAACAATGAAAAAAGATTTTCTCTCCCCCCCCAAAAAACCTAGCCTTGTTCTTTTAATCTTGAGGAAAAATATCATTAATTTGCAATTTAAAAAATTATTTACTCATACCAATGTAGGTAGCAAAATCCAATGTTAATTAATTCTGTAGATAAAGCTCAAGTTACTGTCAATAAAAACCTGGTTAGTTCTGGAAAAAAGGATCCCTTAGCACTGTAATATCCCCAAAAATACTCCTCATAGATTTACGATCCAGCGCAATCGGACTTCAGATCTTCCGAACCATCATCTATGAATGGAATCATGCTCATGAAACATCCCTGGCATCCTTTTGAATCATCTGTAGCTTTTCCTCAGTCTCCAGGTCATGGTAGCTTATTTCTATGAAAGATGAGAGAGAGAGAACGTTACAGTTTTTATGAATGAGGTTTTCTGAATGAATTTCACTGTGTGCAAGCTAAATAAATCTGTGAATGAAGCTGAGAATGGCTGTAACTGACTGACAGTCCCAGGGGTGTTTAATTTTCAGCCAATCCAGAGAAAGCTTGATGACTCATGCACCATAAATACACTAAACTAGTAGCCGTGCGAAATGTGACTTTTGGTGATGGGGACAGTTCTGAACGTAATGTAGGTAGTGAATGGATGAAGACATTACCATGCCAATAGATCTAATTCATTTCTTTTCCTGTTGGGGGAAAAAAGGGGGATGTGGGTTTGTGAGTATGTGCATGTGTGCTGTTATTTCTGCAATGCAGCATGAGATGGAGGGGCGTGAAGAGAAAGAAAAACCTCTTCCACTATATGGTATGAAATTCAGAGGAGACGAGGAAAGTGGTGATGCACTGTTTTTAGAAACCGAGAGTCCCTTTTTTATTGACTCTCTGCTCAATATATAACAGCGCTTCCTGTGCCGATCAAATTTACTCTGAAGACACAATAAAAACTGCAAAAGCATGAGCACACAGGAAGTGAAGATCTGAGTAGGCAAGACAACAAAGTACATTGCATCCTCGCATACTGCAAGCCATTAGGGAAGAATACCAAACTGTAACAAGCAGAGGGGACCGATCTGATGGTTTAATGCTTCTTGTTATATGCTCTGGTTACATTGTGCATTTTAAAAATAATTTACTCTGGTGCTGCAGAAAAAGAGCTGCATTTAATTAGTTGCATAGGCCTGTTACAGACTGCCAAAATAAAGCTGCTTGGGGTCTCTTTGGAGGTATGCTATTTAAATGATGCATGGGTCCTAAGAGTCCGGAGGTCGCACCAAAGCCACACTCCATTCCTAAGCACTGGAGTGCAGCTTTGGTGCAGCTTCCGGATTCTTAGGATGCATGCATCATTTAAACAGCATACCTCCAAAGAGACCTGAAGCAGCTTTATTTTGGCAGTCTGTAACAGGTCATAGTTTTCTTTTTCAATGTATACCCTTGTTTAGCACACCTCTGTTCTACATCTGTTTAGCCTTAAAAAGGCTAAAAAGGCCAATGCAATTTTAGGCTGCATCAATAGAAGTATAGTGTCTAGATCAAGGGAAGTAATAGTCCCAACTCTATTCTGCTTTGGTCAGGCGCCACCTGGAATACTGTGTCCAGTTCTGGGCACCACAATTCAAAAAGGTCTTTGAGAAACTGGAGCGTGTCCAAAGGAAGGCGACTAAAATGGTGAAGGGTCTGGAAACCATGCCCTATGAGGAATGGCTTAGGGAGCTGGGGATGTTTAGCCTGGAGAAGAGAAGGATAAGAGGTGATATGATAGCCCTGTTTAAATATACAGTGGTACCCCGGGATACGAATTACCCAGCTTACGAATTTTTCGGGATACGAAAAAATCCCATAGGGATTTATTGTTTCGGCTTACGAAGGTTTTTTCAGGTTACGAAAAAACCTCGGCGCTATTTTCAATGGAGCCGCGGCAGAGCCGCGGCTTTTTTTCCATTAGCGCCTATGGCAATTCAGGTTACGAAGGTTTTTCGGGTTACGAAATTAGCCGCGGAACGAATTAATTTCGTAACCCGAGGTACCACTGTATTGAGGAGGGAGCAAGCTTGTTTTCTGCTGCTCCAGAGAACAGGATCCAGAACAATGGATGCAAGCTGCAGGAGAAGAGATTCCACTTAAACATTAGGAGGAACAGTAGAGTCTCTTTCCTTGGAGGTCTTTAAACTGACCATGGGATTGCCACTGGTATTTCCCTAAGTTTACTGAAATTAGCTTTGTTATAGTCTAGAATGCATGTCTGACAATGTGTGGCTTACCCTTTCTGCTGTGTATCAAACTCCAGGAGAACATGACCACTCTCAACTAAAGATCCTGCTACTTCCACCCTATTAACCAGGTCATCAGTCTTGGTTGGGATCCAATCTAAAATAGCTGATCCCCTTACTGCCTCTTCTGCCTTCTGAACAATGAAATTGTCTGCAAGGCAAGTGAAGAATGAATTTTTTTGGGCAGAGCTTGACTTCCAATAAATATCAGGATATTTGAAATCATTACTTCCACATCTTTCCTTTCTGAATGAGTGTCATCTTATCAGGAAGGTATCATCAAAGTTTTAAGTCTGATTTGAGAATCTGTAGTACACTCCCACAATGACATTGCCGTTGTTTCTCTGCCCCTTAATTTTTACCCAGATGCTCTCAACCTTGTTTCCAAGATTTAAGTCATGGATCTCTTCATAGGTGTAAATATCCCTGGCATATAATAATAATAATAATAATAATAATAATAATAATAATAATAATAATAGGTTAATAACAATAATGTTACTCCACCTTCCTTCCTGTTTGGTCTATTTCTCTGAAATAGGTTATACTTCTCTGTTACTACATTCCAGTCCTGAGACTCATCCCACCAGGTTTCGTCGATGCCTATTATATCACATTTGCTTTGCTGTGCTAAGAGTTTAAGTTCATCCTGTTTATTTCCTATGCTCTGTGCATTAGTATAGAGATATACTATACTAGATCAGGGGCCATTCCCTCTGTCTGCCTTTTAAATGTCCCCCCGCCCCAACTGTTGGGTTCTTGTGCTAATTGTCTTGCATCTCTAAAATATTTGGGCGGTTATCTCCAGCACTTGATGAATTTTTGCCTTCTCATATACTGTCTCCCCACATAGCTCAGTTTAAAGGCCTCCTGATCAGATCTTTCAGACTCTTAGCAAAGACATTCCTGGCAACTGCTATGAGGTGCCACCTATCTCTTGCCAGAAGTCCACCTCCATGAAACTGCACATAACGGTCCAGGAAGCCAAACTATTGGCTTCCCAGCAGCAGCATCTGCAGAACAAGGTGTTCAGTTCTCTTATTTTTCACTTCCTTCCTGGTCCTTCCACTGGATGGAGATGAAATAACCATGAAGTTGAAGGCTTTCAAAGCCAGAATCCATAGGGTTTTTTTGGTGGGTTTTTTGGGCTATGTGGCCAGGTTCTGGAAGAGTTTGTTCCTGACATTTATTTCACTAGCATCTGTGGCTGGCATCTTCAGAGAAGATGAAATAACTACTGTACATACAAACCCTTCAAGCTTCCTACCCAGAGCCACACAATTCCTTATGATTTTCCAAAGGCTATGTCTTTCAGTATCATTGACTTCCACGTGGACTAAAAGGAAGAGTTTTTTCATAGTCGATGAATCCCTTCCTTTGAAATATAGGGCCGGAACAGACCAGCAAGAATGGGAAGCTTGAAGCTGCCCCTGCCAAAGATGTATTGTGGCGTGTGTTTGCCGCAGCCCCAATCCACCTTGAACCTGGTCCAAATAGGAGTGGAAAAGATTTGCTCCTATTTGGGCCGAGAAAGAGCCAGCTTTCCTGACCCCATTGCAGCCCCAGGGGGGATTCAAGACACTCTGGCAGTGTGCGGTGTGTAAACACTGCACCACCAGAGCGTCTTGAAGCTGCCCACATCGGACCAGCCAGTGGCTTCCAGGCATCATTGGAGCATGCAGAATATGAACGCCATGCTCCCAAGATTGATTGATTGATTGAATTGATTGAAATTTTATTTATATACCGCCGTTCCTATGATGAAAGGCATCTTTAACAGGCTGTCTGTTCTGTCCTATAGTCTATAATACCTGATATTCCCTAGCCAAGTGCTATTCTAGCATGACCCCATGTAGCTTCCAAAATCAGATGGGAACTGGATCTTTCAGGGTATTTAAGCCCCAGGGACGTAGCCAGGATTTTAGGAAGGGGGGGGGGCGTTCAGACTAAGTGCCACCATTATATTGGGGCTTGGGTGCGGTGGCGCAGCAGCACGCACCATTCATTTTTCTAACGGAAGGGGGGGTCCGGACCCCAAGAACCCCCCCCCCTTGGCTACGTCCCTGTAGGCCCTCTCTGAGCAGTAGACCAGGCAAAACTGAACTTCTTCTTGGTTTGTATTCTGGCTATCTCTTGGTGCAAAACACTTTGATAAAAGTATATTGGCACATTGATTTTTTTCAGGCTTGGTTCTCTGGCATAACTAAACAACCACCAAGGTCCCATTATGAATGTTGATTTATTCCATGGTGCATTGAAGATGATAATAAATCGAGTCCTGTGATCATAGATGTCCCATGAGGTATTCATGTGATCCCAGAGAACTTGTGTTTTTCCTCTGAGGCATTAATGCCTGTGCAGTAACTTCATGTGTGGTGATTTTTAAAATAAAAAGTCTTCTTTTTCTAAACTTCCCATTGATGCTGGCATGAAAAGAGAATGTGAAAAGCATTAAAGAGACTGAGAGAGAGAAAGAGAGAGAGAGAGACTCACCTACCTAGTGGCACCAGTGAGTGGGTTTGTGGTGTAGGAGGAGATGCATAATAATAACATACAGTTTTAGTAAGTCACAGGGAGTTGCACATGTGAAGCAAGATTTTAAAAAGCTCTTTCTTCAAAAGAAGAAACAACCAGAAATAGAAGCATTCCACATCAAAACAAGGGGGATGAAATATATACACACAACCCTTAGAGAAGTAGGAAGAAATGGAGCGGTAAAAGTTTTTTCCCCTTCCAAATTTAGCAAAGCAGAAATCAGCCGAAAATTAAAGTGGACCTGATTTTCAGATTCAAGTAATATTAAAATAGGGATGTAGTGGTTTGATTTGGACTCTGGAGACCAGGGTTCAAATTCCCTCTCAGCCATGGAAACCCATTGGGTGACCTTGGGAAAGGCACACTCTCCCGGCTTGAGAGGTAGGCAATGGCAAACCACCCTGAACAAATCTCACCGTGAAAACTTTATACTCCCTTTAGGTTTACAATAAATTAGGAATTATTTGAAGGCACAAAACAACAACAGGCAGTTGTATGCCACCAGATTTCTCTGCATTGTTAGTCATCATCATTCCTCACCACTGGCTATGCTGAGTAGGGTTGATGGGAGTTGTAGATCAGTAGTTGAAGAAAAAGAATATGGTAACCCCCACTCTTTCACAACAACCAGTTAATGGCCAATATGCATTCAGACTGATTGAAAAGATCAGAAAGTCCCAGATTTTGTTCCTGTCCTTTCCAGTTTTGTTTTGGAGATTCATACAGCTTTTACTTATCTCAGAATATTTTCAGCCAGCTCTCAAGACTTTTTATACCAGCTCCCCAGGCCAGTTTATTTTAACTCTGTATAAAATTAGCAAGAAGAGGAACAAAATCTGGGACTTTTCAATCAGTCTGGATGTGCCCTAACTACAAAAAAGGTCTTTGTCAGCAGATGGGAGAACATCAGAGAAAGGACCAGGCCAGCCTTCCATGGAAAGGAGTTCCATGGCCTGCAAGCAGCTTTTAAGAAGCTCCTCTGTTGCATCCTTACCAAAGAGACTTGTCATAGTAGAGACATGGGGGGACTCCTTTGAGGAGCCTAAAATTTTGTAACATGGGTAGTTCATGTTCCTTTACTTTGGTGCATTACCTCACTTCTTTGTTTCACTTCTTTACAAGACTGAGACATTTGTCTGAAGGTAGTCAAAATAATGGTAAATGATCCCCCGATTTTATTCTTAATCATTTTACTAATTCTCAGCCTCATTTTCGCATCTTCGACAGTTTTTGCTGTCTGTCTGGTGTTTTAAACATCATTTAAATTCAGGATTTATATTCAGAGGCAGCAGGGAGACACCAGGAACAGAAGAACCAGAGCAGTCACCAGTACCAGGCAAGAGACAGATCACAGAAGGCAGTGGAGTCAGTCAAGGGATGAGCAAGATGAATTCCCCACATGCACAAAATGGTACAAGGAGTTGTCGTCTGTGTTGTGTGACTTCAAGTCGTTTCCGACTTATGGCAGTCCTAAGGCAAACCTATCTTGGGGTTTTCTTGGCAAGATTTGTTCAGATGAGGTTTGCCATTGCCTTCCCTTGAGGCTGAGAGCATGTAACCTGCCCAAGGTCACCCAATGGGTTTCATGGTTGAGTGCAGAATTGAACCTTGGCTTCCATAGTCCAACATTCAAACCACTGCACCATGATGACTCTCTCTCCTTATCAGTCCATGAACTGCACATTTCTCCTTGGTTCAGAATATGCAACTGTGATTTATAATGACCTTCTTAAAGTATTCTAAAATTGCTTATGACAACACACAAGGAAGGAAGGTAAGCAGAAGCATGCCAGTTCCACCCCTCATCCCCATTCCCATTGCCTTCCTCAAGTAAATGGTTACTATCTGAAGCAAGTGGTCTCTTCTGTCCATGGAATCTGTCCATGACAGAGCGTGGAGAAGTTCCCTTTTTGGTGTACACTTGTCCCTCCACATTCACTGGAGTTAAGGGGCACAGGACTCCTGGGAAAGTGGGAAAACCGCAAATAACAAAAACATTACATTTTTACCTGAGACAACACTTCTCTAGGAATCTCTATGTCCTTCAGTGCAACACTGTGGTCAACATCTGCCAGACACTGGCCATAGAATTGCTCTGGAGGAGCTACAAATGGCTAGTGGAGTGTTCTCTCTAGGAATCTCTAGGTCCTTCAGTGTGACTTTTGGTTAAAGTTGACCATAGAGTTGTGCTGGAGGACCTAGATATTCCTACAGAGAACATAATAATGAAATCCATGAATAAACAAATCCTCAAAAATCAAAGCTGCAATTGTGGGGATGAATGTGTTGTATTCAGAATCCCGTAACAAAGTTCTGGGAGTTGTAATCCAAATAAGGAACTCTTCCAAGTTTTGTTCTATGCAATGTGTTTACACTATCTGGAGTGCTGAACCAGCAATTTTGTCCCTGAATTGGCCAGGGACTTGCACCACATTTGTGCCTATTGACTACCATTATTTATTTGTTTCCTGGAAACTCTTCAGGGATTGGAAACTGATGGATCACAAGCTGGCACTTGACCATCAACCACCTACTTTGGACTAGGATTGTTAGAGACCAGAGTTGGAATCCCTGTTCAGTCATGGAAACCCAATGAGTGACCATGGGCAAGTTATACTCTCTTCAGCCTAAAAAGAAGGCCAGGCAAATGTCCTCCAAATAAATCTTGCCAAGAATATCCTATGATAACTTAGCCGTAAGTCAGAGTTGACTTGAAGATACGTATCAGCAAAATTAGGATAGCCAATGGTGAATGAATGAAGTTCCGTTCAACCTTTGGAGGACCATAGTTGCCCACCAGTGACCTAATGTGATGACCCACTAAATATAAACACATGAGAAAAGAGAAAGGATGGAACCAAGAATGGAAGCATGAAAATGGACTTACTCAAAATGGGAGTTTTTTGTTGTCCTTCTATGGCTCCATCTCTGCTGCTTAGGGTTGATGAGATTTTTTCTTCAACAGTAGCTTAGCCTGGGCAGGGGTGGTACTTGGGCAGCCCTCATGCCCTTCCAATTTAAGGGACTGGATAAATCACCAAAAAGAAGAAAGAAAGAAAGAAAGAAAGAAAAGACAGGGGGGGAAACCCTATGCCTACAGGAGGCATGATTCTTTCTTTTAATTAAGGGAGGGAATAATGAGGTCCTCCAGATGTTATTGAACTGCAAGTCCTAGTCATCAAAGCAAGCATGGATAATCGTGATCAGTTAAAGGGGCTGCAATCCAACTCTTATGATTTAAATGATATTAAAAACACCTACACCACTTAAAATAGTATTTTTTGAAACCAAAAGTGACCTTCTGATCCCTTCAGATTTGGAGGGGGGAAACAGGAGGAAGAACAGTCTGTAGTGGGAGGGAAAGTGGGATGATTGCAGCCCACAGATCCTCTGGAATATGTCAATGGAAGACTTTACATTGGTCCTCCTGGTCAGTGTGGTGAAAGAGCATCTTGCAGGCTGCATGCAGCACATGGGACCCCAAGTAATGGCCCTTAGACCACCACCCCCATTATGCACAATGTCTAAGGTCATGACGAAATGAGATAAGCTTTAGAAGATGTATCTGATTTCTTCAGTAACATTTCACCAGCATTTAATTACCAATTTAACAATGATAATAACAACCAGTTGGTTTTTCAGCAACTTTTAAAAAAAATTTGATGGGGCATTTGGCTGTGCCCTTGGAAAAGGCCAACTGAAAAGTTGGGGAAGCTAAGGAGATTTTGCTGAAGTGGGTTGCATCTCTTTTTCCCCAGCAGTCACCAAGCCCCCATTCCAACCTTTGCAAACAAATAGCTTTATAAGAAGATCAAAGGGCTTCAGATTGCAACTTGCTTGACTAAAAAGAAGGAATGCATTTCTCTTCTCCTAAAGGCTGGGGGGGGGGAGAGAAAACCCAAAATAAAACCACCTTCCAAACTTCTCACCAAAGAAGGAAACAAGCAACAATCACTTTTATTGACCTCTTCCTTAGGAGAGCTTTAAACTGCAGCGAATGCTTCCCATCACGTGCCCTTCCTCATGCTAATTCTCAATGTGTGGGTGAGACAGACTGCAGTCACATTCGCTGCCTTGTGAGTGAGGGGTGGAAAGGGAACCGAGAGGCATGTGCCGACACCACTGCTGGGTTTGCTCGACACAGAAGGCCAGAATCACGCTGGAAGCCTGCTCATGCAAAATGCATTACTTGTGGAAGTCTCTCCCTCTCTTTCTCCAGTTTCAAAGGGAAGTAGCTATACTCTACATGACAGGTGCTGTCACACTGCTAGGAAGAGGGAGGAAATTGAGTCCAACCAGACTATGCGCTGCTGCTTTTTCAGTACTTTTCAGTTTGATTTTTCTCTTAAGTACAGCTTTTTAATAATGAAAAGCAATATTGATTGCGGCGAGAGACCGCCTGCCCCCTATTTAGCTGGTTATATTTTGACTCAATCTTTCCTCACAGCTATGTACAACTGCTCCCTCTTAGCCTTGCTTATTCTTGGCCTTTTCTTCATAGACCAGCTTTTTCTTACTTCACCTCAATTCATGAACTGCTCTCCCTCCTCATTTCTCACTCCCTCCTGGCCCTATTATTCGCCAATTCTTCCATAACATTGATCATGGAAGGCAGATCAGCCATGAAGCCCCCAAGTAGGTGCTAACATCTTCCTTCTCATAAATAGTCATTACAGTATCAGGATGGAAGTAGACATGCAAAAGAGAAGCATCTATTCAATGGGATAAGGGGAGTCTAAGATGGCTGGAGCTAGTGCTTGAAGCTCCAGCGCATGAAGCTCCTGTCCCCCTGAGCAGCTGGTTGAGAATGGACAAAGGAGTCCAGACTTCCAGCATGAACATCAAGGACTATAAATCCCTTCTAAAATAGAAGAATATATTAGCTAATCATGTCATGGGTTGTTATTACTCCTCCAGACTTGGCTGGAATGATCTGTCTGTAACTTCCAATCTTGTCCCTAAAGTAACAATGGTCCTCCAAGTAAAAGAGGCACTGCTGCTGTGAAAAGTTCTTTCTTAGAATGAAACCTTTTCCTTTAAAAAGTACTCTATTGGATTCGTCTTTCACATGCCTTTGCTTGGTCGAGGCCTTCCCCAGGGTTGGGGTATGGAAGGAAATGTCTCTGCAGCATCAGAAACAGAAAGTGTTAATAGAATCCCAAAAATCCTGAATCCTGAAAAAACATTACATTGGTATAAAGGGGAAATTCAAATCAATGGGTTTCTGGAGCTCCCATCCAGCTCAGGCAGCAGCAAGAAGAGGGGACTCCAAAGAGCATTACATAGTCTTACATCACAGGGTTTTCTTGGCAAAATTTGTTCAGAGGGAGTTTGCTTTTGTTTTCCTCTTAGGCTGAGAAAATGGGACTTGCCCAGTGAGTTTCCATGGCTAAGCTAGAATTTGAACCCTGGTTGTAGTCCAGTGCACAAGCCACTACACCAAGCTGGCTTTTCTCAATACCATACATAAGTTACTTTCAAGATAACCTCATGCTATGTCAGGATTATGTCTGGATGAAAAGTTCACTTTCAAAGAAGAAAGTGCAACTTTCATATTGTTTTAACTACCTCTATCGTGCCTTAAAGCTATGTAACATCACTGCTCAAGATTGTTAATATACCAAATGCATACCCCCATCTGACTTTGTAATCTGGCAACCTAACTGAGCACAAATCTACTGTTCTCTGTTTGCAAAACCTTTGCAGGGGGCTAGGTTACAGATAGAAGCTCTTTACTTGTTGAGAGAGAACTTCTACCTGCCAATAATATAAATGTACATTAAACAAGAGCAGAGAAATCAAGGAGGTGAATATACATGTCTAAATTGAGCCAAAAATTAAGACATGTGGTTTTATCATGCCTGCATTGCTCTCTTCGCCTCATGGGAGAGTTGTTTTTGAATTCGTTAAGCATGTATTTACATTTGGTTTATTCATTTATGTAAAAATGAATTTCAGAGTAGATGAGTCCCCATAAGAAGTAAAGCTTGACTTTATATTCTCTTCATAACATTCCACAATATTTGAATGTTAACAGATGTCTCATTTAAAAGGGCCCAATTCACTAGCATGCAGTAATGTTCCCCTCTCTGCAGCTCTTCTGCAGTAACCAGTGAAAAATGCTAACAAAATCAGAATGTTTTATAGTTGATAAGAAAAACCAAACATTAACTGAAAAAGAGGGTATCACAACATTGTAGGTGCCACTGTGCCATAAATGGAAGACGTTTGTAGCACACTTAAATGGAAGCAGAAGGGACTGTCAGCCTGGCTGTGGAACTGAATCAAGTAATCACTTCTATATGGTTCTCCTTATTCTGTGCCTTTCTTTCCAACTTATGGAGACTCTGTGTCAATTCAATCACTGGGTTTTCTTGGCAATATTTGTTTAGATGAGGTTTGCCTTTGCTTTCCTCTGACACTGAGAGAGTATGGCTTGCTCAAGGCTAATGGGTTTCTATGGCTGGGCAAGGATTTGAACACTGGTCTCCCAGAGTCCTAGTCAAATGGTCAACCCACCACACCATGCTGGTTCTCCTATCCTTATTTTCTCCCAGCTCAGCAAGCTAAATAAGAATGTATATGGGACAATTCCAGTAGTGTACAGTGGAAAGACATCCATATTTTAGACTCCTGGCATAACTGCATGAGAGACATCACCCCCCATTTTAGCCACTGCATTGAATACACATTTGTAAAAACTAATTCCCCTTCAAAATGAGGGTAGTGTAGCATTATGTTTTTAACAAAGAATATGAATGCATGAACAGCTTAGTGTAACATGACTTTTTAAATAATCATTTTTATTCATTATGGAAGAACCCCCACTAGTATTTACATAGTGCAAAAAGCAGTTATTATTCTTTTTAAAAAGGTATGGTAGACAGAATTATCCTTCATCAAAGGAGAACATGGACAAAACTTATTCATGAAATAATTTCATAATGATTTTCTATTTCAAAAACTTAACTTTTTGTTACTATTGGTGTACATGTATCAAAGATGAACAGACATTACTTTATTATAGTGTCTAAAAATACCTTAACCACATATGAACATTAATTGGGCTGTGCCAGTTATGCTGATAATTTTTAACTGTTAATTGTTTGAGTCTATTAGACATTTTCTTACTGTTTCTGCAGGGTAAGATTGGACATAAAGCTGTACAGGTTCTATTTATGGCTTTGCTACTTGTTGTTTTTTAAAAAAGGTTTCATATTGAATTAGATTAAAATCGGATAAACTAACAGAAAATCTTGATTAGTTGGCACAACTTCATACACACACAAATACTATGACAACTGTAATAAACAACAGCTTTACATAACAGGATTTCTTTTGTCTATGTGCTATTAAAATTTAAGAGTTTCCAGTTGAAGAAACGGACTCAAAGTACGCTGTGTACATCCACCCACCCGAAAAAACCTTCAAAGGTATCTCCCAGTGTTGTATTCACAATTCACGCAAGTGCATTAATCAAAAATATCTTGTTTTCCGCTTTAAAATCACAGGGTCAAATGCTAAACAAATCACCAATTAACTCTGTAAAGCAATGCTATTTAAAAATTAAACCAGGGCTGAGAAGGAGGGGATGGTTTTGACGGGGTTTATTGGTGTCTATAGACACACACTTAGAATTAAGTATTATATTAGCAACCTACAAACCTTAAGTTGCCCTACCAAAGGCTTAAGTGCATTAGCCTACTTCATGTTCCATTTGCCGTGACTAGCTATCGTTAGTCAAATACTTGAGCTTCTTATAAAAACTTTCTACAGTCACCTCAGTCAAATCATTTTAAGGGTGTCACAATCTCACTGTACAGCAACCTGCATTTTCTGCCATTAGAGAATAAAATTCATTATATGGGTTTTCAAAACAGCCAATATTTCCTGAAGTTGTCTGAAATTTCCAGCAATGTATGATAACAGAAAGTTGTTTTTTTCATTGTATAAGAACCTGCTATAAAAGTATATGCGCTACTAAAACCCCAAGAACTATCATAGCATTCAAAGATAACTTACCAAAAGAAACGAGAATGCGTATTACAGAAGATGACAGAACCAGGCACCTCATTGTATTGCACCAGAAAAACCTCTTAGTTCAGAATGTCATATAACGTACTTCAAAGGCAAGTTGAAGGACATATCCTACTAGCGCTCAGCTGCCATTTCCCATAATGAACATTTTATAAAGCAAGGCTGCCTTCACTGATGTTCTGTTTGCCCTGTGGAAAACTGTAGCAGTATTTAGACAGGAGAACTGATATGGGAAGAAAGTGGGAAGCAGCAGCACTTAATGACAGGACAAGCAGTCTTATCAGAAGTCAGCACCT
The DNA here is from genome assembly GCF_019175285.1 of Sceloporus undulatus. Classification (NCBI taxonomy): domain Eukaryota; kingdom Metazoa; phylum Chordata; class Lepidosauria; order Squamata; family Phrynosomatidae; genus Sceloporus; species Sceloporus undulatus. The sequence goes on from NC_056527.1 coordinate 159,705,653, forward strand.
CCAATATTCCACATATTCCAAAGAGCTACATACTCAAACTGGCTTTTCTTGCTACATTCCTTAGCACTGGAAAGCAGTGTTAGATCTTAAGACACTGAACCGTATTTTTTCCTGTACAATACAAAAAGCTTATTCTGAAGATGCTAAAGCTATTGGTCCCAAATAATTAAGTGAACAATCCATAACTTGTATCAATGGGAACTTTGTGTTTTCATAAAGTTTGTCCTTCTGCACTGCCAATGAATACTAAACTCTCCTACACTGATCACTGAAGGGGTATTTTTCATGCAGTTTGACTGATGTTCAGTAATGGGCAAAGTGGGAAAACTCAGTCTCCAAACATGCAAAAGTTACAAAAGTCTTTCATTTATGATATTAAAATGAAAGACTGAATTTCCCCTCCTAAATGAACTCTACTGAGATACTCCTAATGGGATAAATTGATACAGGAGTTCCTATTCTCAAAGAGGACCAATTGTTATGAAAAATCCTAATTAAAAAGAGGTGATCAAGAGTACCACATGCTAATACATAACTCCCACCTTCATTCCCCAACAAAATGAACTCCTGTGTCCATCTCACTATCTGCTGAACTATCAGTTATCTTTAGCTTGGTAAAGCTTTGTATTTACACAGCATTTATTAATTCATATTAACATTCCTGAGATAAAGTGAAAGAACTAAGAAACAGTCAAAGAACTGGGAAACAGCAAGTTAAGAAAACCAAAACAATGACAAGTTGCGGTGCTAATGGGTCCCTTGCTCCAGTCCCAAAGGTACAGTGACAATGCAGGCAGTGTAACAATATTAATCACTTGGAAAGGAAATAGATTTCTCTTTCCCAAAGTGCCTTGCCAAATTATTTGAGCTGATCACAGCCAGCATCTCAAGAGTGTCTTTCTGAAATACACATCCCCAGAGACCAGTAAGGAGTTTTACTGGAAGTTAAATTACTGGTTAATGTGTATCTTTCTAATCATTTTATTACTAAGGATTCCAATATTGTTAAGACCCCCTAAACGATTCATTCTAGTTCAGTTTCTGGTACATTATCGCCCTTCAAGATAAGATAATGAAACCAAGTCTTGGTCACTCTTGCTAGACGAAAAAGTGGAAGAAGGTTGAAATTATTGTTTGAGAACAATTTTCCATAAAAATGGTCATTTGCAAAGAGTTTTCTTATACAAAAAGATGCCTATTGACAGCTTATCATGTTTGGGAAAGATATAAATATTCATTAAGCACACATGCACACTCTAATTCTTAATGGAAAAAGTAATAAAGACTGCTACAAAAAATTATGTTGTGAATTAAATATGCATATTAAATGCTACACAGTGCAAAATGCTGAGATGAAGCACACAAAGCAATGGCTGCAATCCTTACAACAGTTAGTTTTAAAATATTAAAGTTCCCTGAGTTTGTGCTTGAGTTCATGGTATATAATTTGAGTCTGTATGTGTTGTATCCAGGGAACTGCACACAGCAGGCTTCTGCTGGGCACTGTTTGAATGCCTCTCCACTGTCCATTCCTCGCATGCAATGACTGACTCAACTTGTTCAGGAGTTTCAAGTTCCTCCTCCTCGCTCTGCTCAACATTATCATCCTCTGCACTGCTAAGGCTCTTCCCAAGCTGAAGCGTTTCCATAGTCCGTTGTGTCTCTGAGACCCACGATTCAATTCTGCTGTTCAGCTGAACTTCTTCAGATATAGGTTCATGGGTGTAGTCATCCTCATCCTCATCATCTTCATCTTCTTCTTCCTCAAGCATTCCTGGAACTAAGGTACTGGTCGTACTAGTCATGGAGGAGTTCAAAATATCCCTGCAACTGCCATCCAGTGATCCTGTATCTGTACTTTGCTGCGAGGCCCATTCCAGATTATCATCTGGCTTCATTTCGTCTTTCCCACTTAGTCCTTTCCCTGGAGCAGAAACTGTTACAATTCCAACAGCAGCCAGTGATAGTTCCTTATTAACAACAACTTTATTGTTGTCAGGCTTTTCTGGAACAGCACTCTTGTAAGAGGCTTCTCGTTCATTTTCAGAAGCTTCCAGCCCATCTGAGGTTTCCACCATGCTTCTCCAATTTGTTTCTGGAAAAATACATAAAAGGTTTTGGAAAGGACATATAGCATATGAGGATTCATTTTGTTTTTGATGATTTGATATAAAAAAGTTATTTTAAAGGAAAACGTTTTTCCATGTAATGTAATGGAGTAATGTGAAGTCGAAGGCTTTAATGGTCAGCATCCATAGTTTTTTGTGGGTTTTTCGGGCTATGCGGCCATGCTCTAGAACTCTTCTAGAACATGGCCACATAACCTGAAAAACCCACAAAAAATAATGGAGTAATGTTAACTAGCTGGATTTGACATTTGTAATAAACAATAATGACAACCGTAAAGTTGCTAAATGCAGTTCAAAATAAAGGATTGCTGCTGTAGCTATTTTAATCATTCTAGTCTGAATTTTGATCTTTTTTTCTATTTTGTGCTATGTTTTTTGTTATTTTTCTAATTGTGAACTACCCTGACAACTAATCAGTTCAAGGGTACAATATAAATGCAATCAGTGAAATGAAATCAAATAAACAGAGTAGGTAAGAAAATTTGGCACGCACAGCATATTGTTTACCACTCTACTAAGGCCTATTTTATAATGCAGCAGCATTTTGGAACGAGAACTATACTTTTTAATACTGAGCATCTGATAAACTTATATTTATAGGAATGAAGATTCATATGGTTGGGCTGAACATGGAAATAGTTTATGGCCTTTTTATATTGTGCACTTATAGCACTATGATTCCACCTTTAACTGCCATGGCAAATATTTCCTTAGAGTCATCAGTCGAAATGTGAGAGGCAAAACAGAAAACATACAAGCCAAAACACACACAAAACACCCTTTCTCAATCGTAAAATATGCTAGTTTGATCATGAAAAATCAATGGGAAAACATAGAGGATAGATGCATTTCTAATTTACTTCTAGAGGAATCAGAATAATTTTGTAGACCACCTCACCATATTCTTTTTCGTTCACTTCTGAAATGGGCTCTGAAATAACACTGCAAAATGAAATTGCACTTGCAGCTGAAGGGTTCCGAGAATGGCCCATGTGATGTGGTACTTTCTTAATGTTCTTCAAGGCTTCTTCCTGCTCTTGTTCCATGGATGCAACCATGTCACGGTAGGCTTTCCTTGCCTCCTCAGTTAGTGACACCAATTTATTAAAGAGGTTCTAAAAGGGGAGGAAAAAATCCCGAGATTAAAACTACTGTAAGAGAACACCTCATTGCCTGTTATCTGAACGTGTCATATTTTCAATTAATGCACAATTTATACAATAGTTTCAATGGCCAAACATGTCTTGAAAGACTATGGAGCTAAACAGACTGCCTTTTTGGAGTGGCCTGCTGCCGCGTCTTTCAGTACCGGATTGGGGCCGCAGGAACTACATGCCATGGCCCTGATCTGGTTGCGAAAAAGTGGCTCCTTTTTGTACCATGGAAAGGGTGCCTTTGCTGCAACACCAGCACCTTTTGGCTCTCCTTTTGGTGCTGTGTCACCTGGACGCAGCACCAAAGGAATGCTGCAATGCCGCCAGCCGTGCAGTTGGGCGCACAGCATGATGGCAACGTCAGGGCAGCATTGGGGTGTACATTGTGTGGACACCACACCTCCACTCTGCCCTGAGGCTGACATATAACACCTCTATGTGTTTATAGATGGCTAGGGACATGGAAAAGAAGGAAAAACCACCATTATCACATTCTGGAAACAAGATATTTCAACACACCCACTCAGGACAGTACTATATACAGTTTTTAAACAGCAATTACACCAAAAAAGAAGCAGCATTGGCCATACTCACTGCACAACACCTTGACTCAGTAGATGCACTGTCCTTGACCTAACCCTTTTCATTGATGGGAGAAAACAGTCAATGACCTGACAAGCACATAAGTCCCCCAGTGTGAAATGTCACTCCTGGGACAGTTGCGCAATTGCAAGTCACATGGTGTCAGTGTCCCCTCCTCTTCCATCTCCTCTTTTCCTTGCTATTCCAAGATTGCCATTATTAACTTTTTTCCTATTTCATTTGTTCCTTTTTTGCTTTTGACTTCAATTGCAGTAGCAAAGCTCTGAAACTGAGCAAAGAGAGTGCGGAACAACAACAATAACAAATCCTAGAGACATGCTGCATAGGGCATAAGGCAGGGAGGTATGGTTACGGCAGAGTCCTTAACCCTATCTGCATTACATGGGAAGCAGCTCCAGTCAAAGGAATGAGAGGAGGTGCAATGATGGCTGCCTGGAGAGTGGTCTGTTGCCATGTTATTTTTAATAGTATCACTGCTGCAAGAATAGGGCTCATGTGGAAGAATCCACAGAAAGAAAAAGCTGCAATAGCAGGAGCTTGACCTATAGATGGCTTCAAGTTTCAAGATATACAGGGTTTGGGAACTAACTTGCTCAGTGAAAGATCTGAATAGCTATCACCATAAAAGGTAGGAGTATGAGATTATCACACTGTGATCCCAGACAAATTAAGATTTCTGAATATAGCTCTTAATTAAGGAACTGTACTGGAGGATTCTTAGTGGCAGCAAGAAGCATTTTAATTTTGCAGCAGATGAGATTCTGATGCAAATTAAAATAATCCATGCTAATAAAATAAGTCCCTTTGATTACAATCGAATTATAGAGGTTGGTTTGAAATTTCAAATGTTTCTATCTTCTATTGCATGACAGATGCACAATAAAATGAAGAGTCCCTTGACTTACTGGGGAGAATTCATTAAATATTAAGCAAAATGACTCATACCATGTTTACAAAACAGAAGCATAGTCAGTTTAGCAGAATATGATCATTACAAGTTCTCACTCTAAATTCTCTTCTAATTAGAAGATTTCTACTTAAAATTATGCATAGATCAAATTCAAATGTCAATAATGCCTGCTTTTCTTTTAAAGGGACTTCTCATGTAAACTGCTTTACGAACGTGCTAAGCAGGAACTTTTTTATGAGTGCTCACCCGAGAGTAGGAGGCTGGACTTACTCTTATAAGCTGGCCTTATTCTTACTCTTACATTTGACAGGCAGGCAAGCACTACTGTTCTCTTGAAATTGGGGGATAAATAACTATTTGTATGTGAAAAGCAATATTTGCTCCAATTTATTCCAAAGATTTGGGAAGCAACACAATAAACACACATTTCAGTGATGAACAAAGTAACTTAAAACACACACACTCAGAATGCATTTATATTTAAGACCCAAGTTGCATTAGGATTGTGCTGAAATATAAAAAAATGTATACCATAATGACAGGGCTGAATTATACACTCTTACCTCAGCACCTGAATAATTGAAGATTCCCACCACACTAACAGGAACTAGTTTGTTCACACAACGGCCAAGAGCTTTACGTCCAAGGGCAAAAATAAAAGGGATTTCTTGTTCTCGTGCCATGGCTATTACGTTGTACAGAGCTTCATCTAGCCCACCTTGGTATAAGCCAGGAAAGACAACAGGGGAGAATTAAGTGTGAAAAACTCTCATAACTAGCCAGATTATTTAAGTCAATTAACCTTCCATTGCTATTTAAATATTTAAATTTTCATTTAAATATTTAAATTTAACTGCACGTTTTCTGTGACTGTATGCTGCACAGACAATACCCAAACAAATTGGAAGCCATGACAAATTGGAAATCATAACAAAAGTGGAGGCTGGTGAAAGAAAAAGTTGTATCTGGATCCATTTTGGAAGAAATCTTCAAGTGGTCTCTGAAAAGGTTCAAAATGTTTTTGTTTACTTATGCCCTATCTGACTTGGTTATTTCATTTCACATGACCATAGTGTTTGTTTTGTGTGAAAAGTTCGCCCAAATATATTGGCTTTTGTTATGTAGGAACCTACTACTGTTCTTCCCATATTATTTCTGCCTCTGGTACCAAATTTGCTGTTAACAAAGTAATGCCCAGGAACAGATCCACTTTGTTAACTGCATTCTACCTGACAATCCTAGTACATAAATATTCTCCGTATGACTCTCTGGGTGTCTTTCCTATAGTACAGTACATAGGTCACAATACAAAAAGTATGGATGGCGATTTATATGTACATGGATGGAGCTATGTATGTATATGGATAGTACTATATAGACAAACGATAATAGGTATCATTAATATATACAACCAGATTTAGCCTCCATTAATACCTTTTGACTGGATTTTCTCACAGTTGGGAGAAATGATGACACACTTGATCTTGTTTAACTTCATATGCTTTGTAACTTCACGGAGACCCATCACAAGCCTTCTCTTGGCTTTAGCTCTCATGGGATCCTTTTGGTAAATTTGTTCCTGGAAACTTACAAGCTCTTGTAACAGGAGAGTCACACACTCATCTATTTCTTTACTTAGAACTTGATTACAGTACCTGTGAATTCAAATAGCAAATCTCAACGATGCAAATTATTTTTACCATATTTTGTTCAATTTTTTATATAAGAGAATGTGCCTGACACTTTAAACTGCTACATGACCATCAAAGCTAAACTTTTACTGTGAAGTCGAAGGCTTTCATGGCCGGCATCCATGGTTTCTTGTGGGTTTTTCGGGCTATGTGGCCATCTTCTAGAACATGGCCACACAGCCTGAAAAACCCACAAAAAACCATAAACTTTTATTGCTAGATCACTTGCCGCAAACAAGAACTAGATGATTTAAAAAATCCAAATACACTTCGTTAATAATGACCTATTTATGTGCTAGGTAAGCTCTAATCATGCATAATTACTGAAGCACATTTTCAAATTATCATATTTGCCCTTCAAAAAAGTTATTTCTGTACCAATGGAAAATCATTCTGCTCATGATTCCCACCCCCCCAAAAAAATTGGATGATGCCTACATCTGAGAGCATTGCAAAAATATTTAGATAGTACTGGGCAGATGCACAAGATATGGAGGCTGTCTGATTCAGCAGGAACACTGAGTTACTACTTGGACATAATCATACATTGGGTGAGAGGTAACTGAATTGTAAAGCAGACAAGACAGAGGCTGAGCCAGAACTGGAAGATGGAGACACTAAAGGATTGTGGGCTTGCCCATCCTTGACAGGATTTTCCTCTCAGATGAAACCATTGTAGGTCTGCTTTTATTCCACCTTGCTATGTGAACCCCAGCTGGCAGTACAGTAAAAGCACCATGCTGGACACCTAGAGGCCTGGGATGTTAAAGAGCTTCGTCGTCCTGGGCTGCCTTGGCTCTCCTTCCTCGCTGCCGCTGTTCTCTAAAAGCACCATTTACCTGTTTAAGCCAGTCAGCCAGGTGCATTTCCTCCTCTAGTGGAGAATTTGGCCTCAAGCATCAAAGTTTCAATTAACTTGGGGAACTACTGATTTGCATTATGTATCCCTGCCATGTGAAGACTGTTCCTAACATATTAATGTATAATCCCACTGCTTGTCTGTTAATGATGGCAAGCCACCGTGCCTGTTCCCTGCTTTAGTAAAAGTTTACAGCTGTCTGATGATTTCCAATCTCAATTTACACTGTTGATTTTATACTTTGAAATCCTAAATAGCCTAGACCCTTCATATTTTAGGAGGATTTCAATGTACAGGATAAAATCAGAAGGACAGGCCTTGCTTTATGTTCCATTCTTTCCTGAAATGAAGCACAGGTGTCCCTAACCTGTCAAATCAGCGAGAGACCCTTGTAGAGGCAGAGGTATGGAAGAATCTTAATAGTAGCAGCACATACTGTGTATAGTTCATCTCCAAACAAGATATGACTTCCCTCCTCACTTTGTTGTTATTTGCTCTAAAGTAGACCTTGACTTATAGCAACCCTATGAATGAGAGACCTCCTAGAGTCCCAGTCTTCAACTGCCCTGCTAAGACCTTGCAAAATCTTGTTTTAAAAAGTTTCTACACATAGCTGTATTTAGCTGATACATTGTAATTGGTTTGTTTTACTTTGAGAGAATGTTTGCCTCATTAGTTTTTATAGCTTCAGCTTTAAAAAACAGTATTTTAATTACTTCATATGTTGCTTTGAGCATATAGCAGTAGGAAATGATGCATCTAAACAACTGAGGCAAACCTACATGTTACTTGTTTCCCAATGACTCTTTAGACAGCAATGCTGTACTCAGCCACCTAGAGAAATAGAAGTCACTAAACTACAGTATAGCCATGTCCCTGCTGAACTAAAATAAATAAATCTCAATCACATTTTTGCATATAAAGTACCCAACAGAATATCCCAACACAGGCAAACAGCATATTAACTACAAGGTAGCATCTCCCTTCTTGTTAAACTGGCTAGTAGCACTACTTTTCCCTTTTCTTGTAGTATGTGATTTGACTATGATAATGATTATATCTTGATAGGGCTAGGTCTTGTACAAAGCAATGAATATGGTAACACATGCTTCATCAGACAGGCTGCCTTTGGTTCCAGCTTTGGGGGAAAAGTGGGGGTATAAATAAAGTAATACAATAGAAAAGGAATGAAATATACAAGTCTAGCAGGAGGTAACCTTAAAAAAATTCTTACTCTCTGAATCTCTTGCTGTGAATTTTTGTTATAGTTGAAGATGCCATAGGACTACCTATCCCTGAACTAGCTGGTGAGCCTTGAGATACTGGAGTCATGCAGTATGGTGAATTCTGGCTTGCTGGGGAGAGCGAGGTGTCACTTGGTACACTCAAGCCAGGTTCTGTAACAGAAAAATAAACACACACAAATAATAACTGTTGCATCAGAGGATCTGCTAAGTGTCACTGCACTAGGATTAAAAAAAAACAACAAAAACCTTTGAGTCACCTTGAGTCCCAGTTTTGGCACAAAGGAAGGATACACGTCAAATAAACAAATAAATCATTATTTTAAAATACAATCCCACCATGACACACTAACGACAGAAAACTAAGTCCAAATGTGGGACTTCATTATTTACTGTTGCAAAGGTAAGGAACATGTAGACCTCCACATATAATTCCCATCATTCAATGCTCTCTAGCACTGATGGGTATTACAGCCCAACATATGGAGGGTCACATGTTCTCAAACCCTGCATTAACTGTAGCTTGTAAATTAGCACAAATCTTAAAATTGATGAAGAGCGATACATTTACACAAACTGATTCCTTAAGTTAACCATCAGTACAATTCTTAAACATACAGGCTGGGATCATGAGGTTCCCATGGGATTATGTGAGCACAGGGACTCTTCAACTGTCCCTCCCCATTTTTCAACCCTATTGGCCAGATCTTTTGAAGGTGGAGGGAATTCTGGAAGTGACATCCAGTGAAAATCAAGGGTCTATCACAATAAAGGGAAAGGAAGAAAACTTGTATTCTCCTTCAACGCAGATATGGGAACAATTTTTATGCTTCTACAGGTTTCTTTAAATCATGGAAATAGTACTCAACCTGTCTGGATTACACATAATTGCAATATAAACAGAATGCTGATTGTAACACCACCACCCCACCCCACCCCCCACCCCCGTTTTAGGTCAGAAAAACTATGAAGCTTGGTTATAGTAAAATTCTCTTACATTCAGAAAATACTGAAGTAAGATATTTGTTAGATTGGCCTAAAGGAAAATAAATATCAATACTTCAGAAGATTTCTGATTGAGCACTCAGTTTAAACTGAAATGATGCACAAGGTTTCTATTTCTGAAAAAAGGAGGCACAAATTCCTAAAACAGCTGAAATTTTATACATGCAAGAAACACAGCACTGTACTGGTAATCACTATTTACCAAAACTGAATGTACGCACAGTATACAAGCTGAGAAGCATATTATTGTAGCCAGAGAAATGATTCAGTGTTATCGTTACCATTCTCACCTTCTTGCAATGCAAGTTCTTCCGACTGGTTGGGAGTCAGGTTCAGATTAACCTCTTGTTCTTCATCACCTCCCAAAAGGCTATGATCCACAGATAAGCGTCCTTTCTTTTCTTCTCTCTCTTTTAAGATAATCTGAAACAAGTCCCATGATATAATGTTGTGAACAATTGAAATGACTTCTTTTACACATTAATAGCTTCTTTTTTGTTAAAAAATATCAAGTCTATCTGATATGTTTTGCTGCCAGTAATGAGAGGCCATGTTCTGGAAAGTGAAAAAAAAGAGACAACAGCAAGCAGACTACAGCAAACAATATTTTTGAAAAGCCAGAATAAGTAACTCCTAACTAAAAACCCTGATAAACAATGTAAATGTTAGAAATAGCATAAAATACAAAAGTCAATTGTCTGAACAATCAACAAGTATTTGGAGAATGGCAAACATCTCAGAGGTAGGTGTAGGTTTTGCTAGATGCCAGCATAAGAAATAGAGGTTCCAGGAAATGCAGACAGGCTGTGTCATACAATAAATCAGAGATGGGCAGCTATGTGGACTGCAAGGGCCATATTTTGCCCCCAAACCAATCCCTGGGACACACTGGCACATTTATGGCAGAACAGAAAGACAGGAGTCACATGCAGCCTGCAGGAGATCTTTCCTCTGCCTGATGTTAAACAGTCTCATTCTACATCAGGGGTGTCCAAAGTGCAGCCCATGGTTTAAAAATAATAATAATCTCAAAGTATCCCTAATATAGCCCCCAAATATCAATCTGGGGGTATGCAGGGCTTTTCCACCATGTTTGGCATCCTTCTCAGGTGTCAGATGCTTGGAGCCCTTCTCAGGTGTCAAACAACATTTTTACATTTTTTTAAAAAATACTCAAAAATACAGGGTGTGGGGGCCATTCCCAACCATGTTTTAGGCCCACCCTAGGATATTTTAGGGCCAGCAGCTCACTTCCTGGTTTTTTTTTTTTTAAAGGCCTTCCCTGGGCCTTAAATGGCCTGGGAAGGCCCAAAAACATGGTAGAAAAGCCACCCTTGCCCCATAGAGGTCATGTGTAGCAAAAAGGTGTTCTTTTGGTTTTGTTTTTTGGTGGAAGCAGGTGTGGCAGTAGGTGCAGCCCTTCGAGGTCTCCTGGTGGGGTACTAATGTGGCCCCTATATGTCCATCATTGCCCAGCCCTTCTACAGTTAATCACAACTGGATAAAAATGACAGATTCCACTGTTTCCAGTATCTTAACTGATGATAGGATTAGCATCGGTCCTGATCACCAGATACTTTCCTGCCATTAGGATTCATGATTTCTATTGCCATACTTTGATGACCACATTACTAAAACAAAGCAGTATTTAGAGGCAGTTTACCTTTTTAAGTGCTGTAGGGCGCTTCAGCTTTGAAAGCTCTCTTTCTTTTCCTCGTTTCACTTTTGGGGCAGTGAAATCTAGAGGACTGAGGCAACCCACAGATGGCTGCCCCTTCGTTAACGATTTTCTGTTGGTGGATTCTTTGGTGTGAAAAGGAGAAGCACTGCCAACTGTACGTGAACAGGATAGAATAAGAGCTGACTGATGCAGCTGAAAGAAAACTGGCATTCTCATGTTTTCCCCTACTGATCAGTTCTAACTATGAAACTCTTTTTCTTTGTTGGCTACTCTTTTCTGTATTACATAACAACTCATGTTTGGAAACTGAAGGAGACTGTCAAGAACAAGTCAAAATGATGTGAGAATTTGCTGCACCTATCCAAGTAGTTGAGAGTACTAAACAGATTTCTTTGAATTCCCAAAATCCAAACCCTACATTTCATACAAATGTACTGTTGCTATTCTCAGCTACTTCAGATTGGATTAGGAAGGCACAAGCAGATATTCCTCAGAAGAAATATTGAATTATTCTGAAAATGCAGACTCATTCCAAAATATTTTAATGTTTGATATTTTTCAAATATTTACTAATTAATACAGTTGTGCAACAATTTACATGCCAACAATTACATAAATACACTTACATATTTACACCAAAATGCAGACATAAAACATTAAAATTATGAATTCCTTCCTTTCTGGTGTTGGCTGCTCCTGAAACCATCTTTGCCTCTCTCTTTTTGCTTATTTAATGTGAAACTCTTCTCATTTGAACTTAATGTTAATAAACTTTCCTATCTGTTTTTCTTTTTCCTGTCAGGTTTCTTTGGTTACCTAACCATGGGAGCTTCTTTTTCCTATCGTGTTCAATTCCGGCAACTCCCAATCCTTTTCCAAAATCATATCTGTCATTTCCTTTAACATTTGTATCAACTTGTCCAATTCCATTAAGTCCATATTTTTACAGCCCGTCTTCTTGTGGTGGTATATTCTGTTTCTTTCAATATTTTGCATATACAGTATTATTCTGGCTGATGTTATCAAATATAGTACAATTTTTTTCTTGACTTTTTTCTATTTCTCCCTCATCTATTTTATTTAGAAATAGTATCTGCGGATGGCAAGCCTGCATTGAGGCGGACGAGGCAGACAAGAGGTAGAGGAGGAGGAAGAAGAAGAAGAAGCAATGGGGGAAGAGGAAGAGGCAGAGGTAGAAGAGGAGGAAGAGGCAGATATATATTTCATGGAAACATGTGCCAGATCCTGGAGGGTCCGCTCTGTGAGCCTCATTCCAGAAAGTCAATTTAGGCATCTTGGGTGCTTTTTATTTGCACCCCATACGATATTCAGTATGTGTTCTTGAACTTGTTCTTGGAGAAAATGACCTCAGCCCTATTGGGCCCAACTGGAAAGCCCTCATTCCAAAATAATTAAGTAGTGAAGGCAATCACAGTACTCATTTCATTTAACAGTAAGGAATTTACATTTCTAGCAGGCAACCACATGTAACAAATTGTCAGTTTTCCTTTTAAGTCAGTCACATAGCAGTCACATTCCTTTAAGTCAGTCACATTACATCTTTCATTAGGAAACTCTTAAAATCTCTTTCTATTTTCTTTCAATGAAGCTAGCAGTATTAAACAAAAAGCAAGTTGCTCGAATGATCAGAGATAGGGCAGGACTAAGCTAAATGCTATGCAAATAATAATTCACTACCCCCAATGTTTACAAATGGGGACATTGTTTCTGGAATCTCATTCTGTATCAAGTAGATGTCCCAGATGCATGTGCTCTTCATGTCTGCCATGGCATTTTGTACTAGCTTGTATTAGCTACCTAAGCTTTAAAATACTACATGGTCTATACTTCACAGGTGAATACTGCTCAAGGAATAAAATCCAAATGCAATACTTGTGTTTGATTCCTAGATAGTGCTAACACCACACTAGCTGCTTCACATTAAAACTCACTGTGCCCAGTGTTAGTGCACTAATCACTACATTAAACAGATTTTGCAAAATTTATTAAAAGGACATACAAATAGACTGTACCTACCTGTGTAGGAGAGGGGCCTGGTATTTGTGATCTGGCGAGCTTTCATAGCCTGCTGCTGTTTTTCAAGAGCAGCCAGCATGTCCCCCAGGTCTAACTGCACAGGTGTTTTACTTTTCTTTCCAGCTGCTTTAGAAACAGCTTCCTATAATAAGAATAAAAATAGTTCATTTCATCATCAAGGGCATCAGAAATAATTTAAATCAGTATTCAAGCTTTTGTCAATATCAAGAGTGAGTCTATGAGAAGCAAAAGGACTTTGAGTGAAACTCAAAGACAAATTGACTTACTTAGTGACAGGCAGAATCTACTATCAGGATAATTATGAAACAGGTGTGGTTCCCCACACCTATCTCTTTAAACTAAGGAACTGAGGGTTGCAATTTGTCAACTAATCTGTTATCTGTTTTGCAGTCCTTTTTATCATCTCCTGATCATCTGGGTTTCCAACTCATGACCAAGGGCAAAATCCAGAGTTAGCATCAACATTCCTCTTAAATATTCTGAAGTACTGAAATCTCAGGATACTTATATTAAAAAAAAATGAGCAGGCTTTCTTTTGGTCTTTTAAGCTATTTATCATATGGAGTCACAGATTATATAAACAAGTGTATAGATACGGAGAAACACATATTTCAATTTTAGACATATTACTTCCATTATATTGTGTAGCATGTAAGGCGTCAAACAGTCATTATATTAAAGTCTATAGAAGGTAAGTTATTACACTTTTCCAAGAATTGAACCTTTATCTATTCTGCACTTTCTTTGTATTTACACATAGATTTATTTATTTATTTATTTAGGTGTTTATATCCCGCCCTTCAGCCCTAATGGCTCTCAGGGCGGCTTACAATTATTATTTTTAATCCGACAGTTCCCTGCCCTCAGGCTTACAATCTAAAACACACGACACAAAAGGAGAAGGGAATGATGGAGAGAAAGGAGATGAAGTCCAGTGGTTCTTCTCTCCCTCTGAGGCCTGGACCAAGTCAGATGGATTGGAGGGAGGGCTCTTCCTTCTTCCAGGCTAGTCCTGATGGAGCTGGACCTGCCTGGTGAACTCCCTCTCAGGAGTTTTACATTACCATGTTAAAAATTACTGAGGTGTTCTAATCTATATACTTTCTGAGTTAGAACACACATGCATCAAAGAGAGACAATATCTCTGTCACCGTTATACAGTGGGCCTAACTTTTCCACTGGGACTTGGTTCCAGGATCCACCACGGATACCAAAATCTGTGGATGCTCAAGTCCCATTATATATACTTATATAAAATGGCAAAGAACTGAAAATCAAGGTTTACTTTTTGAATTTTTAAAAAATGTTTTGAGCCATGGTTGATTGAATTTGTGAATGCAGAACCTGATGATACAGAAGGCCAACTGTTTTTAATAGCATCCATTATATATCTATAAACATCCACACTGGGCCTCCATTGTTCATACTGGGCATATATCTACTCAGATATAAAGCATATCTAGCCTACCAGCATGGGCTTTCATCTAGCTATGCAGGAAGTATGATGATTATGAACCAGGCTGCTGCTGCTATATGCTAGTGGGTGCTCCTTTTCCAGTGTCACACAGTGGTGGTGAGGGATGCCAGATAAAAATCTACTGATTCCAAATCAGTCCATTTGTCCAGTGCCTAAAATCCTTCATGGCAACCACATTTGGCATTTGGGGCTCTGTCTTTTCCTTCCCAGTGTAGTACAACAAGAATCCAGCCAAACAGTAATGCATAATAAGCTGTACACATAAAATCTAACACAGAGATCTAATGCTGGAAAATATTTTATAACTTGAAAATTTATTTTCTTTTGTTTACAAGTGAAACTACAGGATTGCTATTTGGTAGAGTCAACTGGTCAAAATGTCATTCCTGATTTAAATAAATCACTCATGACAACTACTGCATTTTAAGAACAGACCTGGAGTTTCCTCTGCTCCATGCTGATTTCTGAATATTCTTGAGCTGTAGCCAGCGCTGCTGCCAGAGCTTTCTTCTTTTGACTTTTTGCCCTTTTGGGAACAGAGGTAGTGATTGGAATTGGAGTCTGTACAATATTGATTGGAGAATTTTCAGGTAAATCATCCAACTGCAAATAAGGAAAGAACGCAAAGTTAAAAGGTGCTGTGAGGCAAAGCCTAACATCATAAACCTGATTTCTGCAGTTCATCTGCTCATCTACTACTCCTTGAGTAGCCCAACTATATTAATCCAATGCATGAACTTTATATTGTGCATTCTATAAGTGGTCAAATCTTTCACATACAAATTAATGTATGATGGGACAGCAACTTCTACCCCACTAAAAGGAAGCAGGCTAGCTTATGGGAACAAGGTAGAAAGACAGTAACATAGCACTTTCCTTTAACACTTTGCTGCTAACTCCCAGCATCTGCTATCTGAGATTGTGTCATTCTGCCAGATTGTGTGGCTAACCCCAAAACCAACTCATTTGTAATCTTCCAAAAATTATTAGCAGAAATTAATTGATGAAGATTTTTTCCATGATCTTCTGCAATCAATTTTCTTCATACTACTTCCATATGCAATTTGTGTTGCTTATACTTTGATTTGTATGTACAAGTTGTTAAAGAATACAAATTTTGCATCCAGAAAAGCTGAACTGAAAGGCATACATAAATTATTCACATGGACTAATAAAAACTGCAGGTCCCCATTTTGCACAATTTGTTTTGATTATGAGAGTGCTTATAGATAGAATCAATGAGCACTGATGTTCCACTCCTGGTATTATTCAATCTTAATTCAGTCACATCTATGGTTTTGGGGATTTTAGCTGGCACTGCCTACATGCCAAATATCAAGGTTTAAGGAGTAGAAACTTGTTTTCTCCTTTTCACATAAAACCTGAGATTTCTAGAAAATTGAAATCTGCACAAAAACCTCTAATATAATTCTCAGTGCTTTGTCTTCTACCAAGACAGCCCAACAACACTCCCCAGCTAATTATCCAAATGGAAATTCATTTACATTATAAGAGCACTGTAGCATCTCTTACCACTTTAGGTACGTTCTTCAGCTGCATGTTGCCACCTTTGGAATTGCCACTGTCACTATTTAACTCAGGAAATTCTTCTTCATCCTGAATGAATAACAATAATAATAATAAGAAGAAGAATAACAATTCAGGAAGTTTTAAAATACAAGGCATCACCACAACCAACTAATTGTGGAAATCAGCAAATGTCAGCCTTGAATGGTTAAAATAAATAATCTATAATGAGATCTTAATTGTTCATTTTAACAGAATTAAAGTGAAGATGATAATGATAGTAAGATAGCAAAGTGCAATGAAAGCATGTTTTACTGTCCATTTTTTAAATGTATATTTAGTTTTAATAAACATTTGGCCACCTATTATGACAGGAAACCCTTCTGGGAACCTTCATGTACTGTAATATGATTTTTGCATAGAATCTGGAACCCTGAGGATGGAGAAGGGGAGGGAGGGAGGGGAGGAAGGCTACCATGTGAAAGCACCACTGCCACAGCAGCATCTGCCACAGGCATTCCAAGAGGTGGCAAGGGACTGGACAGATAGAGTGAGTGAGCAAGACGTTGGAGAGGTAGAAAGGCAGAAGCTGCCGCCGTGACACACTCCTTTCAATTTCTGCTCCAAACTCCCTCTGGGACCAATGCCACTGGTACAGCCTAGCAAGCCATCTGTAGGGCTACCAGGGTGTACTCCCTTCCCCTCACCTGGCGACCATGCTGAAGTGGGGATGGGCTGAGGATGAAGATGAGCTAGCAAATGGCGGACCACTCAGCTCCAGAAAAAGCCTAAGGGGGAGGTGGTTGTGCAGGCAGAGCGTATGGGGCTCCTTGTCCAAAAACGAAGATGGCAGACATGCTCTGGAAGGTCAGGCTGGGCTTACACTATTCACCAGCACTTCTTTGCTGCATGGGTTGAGTCACACTGAGGCTGGCAGGATGGTCTTGGGATAAGGGGAGCTTTGTGCTGTGCCTACTACAGGAACTGTGATTTCATGGGGCAGTGGGGCTGCTTGCATCAGTGAAGCAGGTCTACTATGTCCTGGTCTCCCCACATCTCTCCATGGTGGAAAACATGGGGATGGCCCACCTCACCTTCCCAGCTGTCATGGTCTGCAACCTCAATGGAATCTGCCTCTCCAAGCTCACCCACAAAGAACTCTACTTTGGCCCTGGCCACCCTTTGGGCAGAAGGCCAAATTCCATGGCTTTCATGCCTGGTCCTATAAGATGGCTGAGTTCTCCAGGCTAAACATACCCAGCTCTCTAAGTCACTCCTCACAGGGAATGGTTTCCAGATTATACATGGGCTCACTGTATATTGTGAACCGCCTTGGGCACCATATTGAGAGACAAGCAGGTATGAACTAACTAATTAATAATAAAGCAAGTGGAATAGAATTCATTGTTAAGATTTTGAAGCAATAACTTTATACACTTTAAAATTATCATGCTTATTCAGTCTTATGCTGTCACTGGAAAAATATATTACTAGGCATCTATCAGCAAAGTTTTGGGTAATTACAATTATCATAAGCAAGATGAACAAAAAGGTTACCTCAAAATATAATGACCCAGGACTCTGCTCCTTTCGACTTGACTGGTTTGAGCTTACAGGTTTCTCGGGGTTCTTTTGCATATTTTGTCTTCTTTCTGAAGATGTGCTGTGGCCCCTACATCTAAAGGCAGGCTATGTAACAAACAAACAAGCATGGGTTACAATTAAGCTGTGAAAGTGCTGGCTATAAGCAGAGTTCAAAATGCATACTAAATAGAGTCTACCATCCAATGTGTGATTACTGAAGCGAAACAGTAGAAAGAAGGGAACACTGGAATGTTCCCCAAATGTTCCATAAAATGGTGAAGGGTCTTGAAATCATGCCCTATGAGGAACAACTTAGGGAGCTGGGGATGTTTAGCCATAAGAAGATATGGTTAAGAGGCCATATGATAGCCCCGTTTAAATATTTGAAGGGATGTCATATTGTGGAGGGAGCAAGCTTGTTTTCTGCTGCTCCAGAGAACAGGACCTGGAACAATAGTTTCATGGCCTGTTCATACAACCCAGTTTCAAGGCAGAGCAGTCTGCTGCATCTAGCCTGTGGTGTGAACACCACACAGTGGGCACACAAGGCAATAATATGCAACTCACCCAAACACTGAAGGAACCTCATACGATTCTATGATTCTCTCCCCACCAAACAACCACCCCATTTCCCTCCAGTTCCTTCCATTTTCAATCTGATGTTAACCTTTTCCCCCTCCAAACCTTTTCTTCCCACTGAACAAACACCCCATTTCCCTCAATTTCCTTCCCTTTTCAATCCAATGTTAACCTTCTCTCCCCATGTCCCTCCAGTTCCTTCCCTTCTTAATCTTTATTTAAAATACTTTATTCATAATACAAAATACAAAATCTTGCAATCATAAAACAATGGTATAAAAAGGTTTCATGTCATTAAAAACTTTCCTTATTAAAATTTTACACAATTCAATTCCCTTCTTAATCTGATATGAAAACCTTCCTCTCTAGCACCAGGGAAGTGATGTTAGGTGGTCAAAAGAGGTCCAAAGAAGGAGGGAGGGAAACGGTGTTTCCCCCTTTAGAGCCTTTGTTACATGCCCCTAAGTTTTACCCCCAATTTATCAATAGGTCATATAAAACCCCAAGATTTTGGCCATAAATCCTTCCCTCAACTTATACATGAGGTTGACTTGTACATGAATATATGTGATATGCGAATGCTGTTCCTGACGAGGCAGCTGGAATGGTGGCTGAAAAGAAACTGGCTAGTTGCAGTAGGAAGCCCTTTACATGGGGCTGTTGGAGGGGGGAGAGGCTACCACCAAAACTCTCCAGAACACGATAAAATGTTCAAAGACAGGCACTGTCCATACACAGGATAACCCATTTGTGTGAGTCATAGAAACCACAAAGAAAAACTTATGGGCGTGTGAGGTTTTTTCCTCTTCCCTCAACATTTCCTTGTATGCCATGTCACTTTGGTTTTAAAGGAATAGGGCAGGGACTATCCTGATTTTTCTTTCATGATTTCTAAGCTGCCCTGAAACCCTAGAGGATGTTTAACATAAATAAATGAAATAGTACCTGTGAACTATTATGCTGCTCGGGTTGTCTCCCACCTCTTGAAAAGGCTGGTGTTTTCTCCATCCAAGGCTTTTTCTGAGTTGCCTGGGAGCTGACATTTGCCCAACTGTCACCACCTGAAAGAAAGCATTTAAGAAAATGTTTCATATAGGAAAGAAGGTAAACTGTCAAGAATAAACATTATAGATAGATAGATAGATAGATAGATAGATAGTGTGTGTGTGTGTGTGTGTGTGTGTGTGTGTGTGTAAAGCCACATATAGAAAGGAAATGCTCAGTGCAAGGCCCATCTTGTTAGTCAACACTGTTTTCAGTATTTCAGATCAGAAAGGTAAGTGACTGATAATTGTCTATCACCTTCCCATTTTGAAATGCATTTAGCAGTCCTAAAATTGACAACAACTATTTCTCCATTTGCTTTCTACCAAACCTGTCATGTTTTCTTTCTTTTCAAACATGCTTTTGTTTCTCTTCTGCAAGTTATTAGTATTAGATTAGCATAATAGAAGAAGAATATGAAGAAATGTTTAATTAGGATCCAAGCCTTATCTGCACTCCTGAGGGAAATTAAACATCAGCACAAGCTTGGAGAATTTGTCAAACAGCAGCACAAAATTTGGAGTGATAAGCTTAGACGTAGGTAGACTGTTACACCAATAACTACTGAAGGTAGTCAAGGCCTTCATTAAAATTCAAGATCATATGTGCAACATGGACAACATAAGGTATTTAGGGGAAAAAATCAAGAGTTTTAAATTTCATAAGCAAGTCTATGGGTCATTGCTTCATGAAAATACACAGCTGATGAGTTAAAATCATGGAGATATATTCATTATTTCAACACTGATTGCATCAGTTTCATTACATCAAGCAGGAACAGAAAGATACCATACAGCTCAGAGGGATACAACACCAGAAGAGACAAGCTAATCTTCAATTAAACTGATTTTCTTGACCAATTAATACAGGAACTTTACCTGGATATACTGATGGTTCCGTGATCTGGAAAAAAAAAGTTGTAAAGTTTATTTTAAAATGTTGCTTACTTTGTGCAATCTTCAACCCTTATTTCAGGATTTAGTTCCCTTTTCCAGTCGGGTCTACCTACATTTCCTGCAGCAGATTCAGAACTCCTTGAAGTCACAACTGCAGCTTGGTTACTGTGCTTGGGACTGCAATAGCCACTGTCACTGTCAATGTCTGCTTCACTGGCCCCTTGCTCACTAGAAGATTCTGCAGGATGAGAGGATCGTCGCTGCCTGCTTTTTGGTTTCCAGTGCATGGGGCTCACACTCTCAGACAGTGACTTGCTTGCTATCTCTGAAGGGAAGTCTGAAAGGCAACAGATATGGGATTACTGGGACACCACTACTCTTGAACTGATTTGAATTAATTTATCAAAAACCATCATAGTGGTAGGCTATCTAGGCCTTCCCTTTACAAAAGATGTTTCTTTATTTAACTTGTATATCACCTTTCTCCCAGAGTGGGACCAAAGGTGGCTCTGAAGGACAGGAAGTTTTCAAAACCTTAATAAAATTTTCACAATTAAAAATCCACACATTAAAAATATAAAGACATTTTAAAACATACAAAAGTTACAAATAAAACATCCATTTAAATGCTCACGTTTATACATTAGAAGCCTGCTGAAACATGAAAGCATGGAAGGAGCCAGTCTAGCTTCCCATGAAAGGAAGTTCCAGAGAGTAGGAACAGTTACCAAGAAGGCCCTTTCTCAAGTCCTCACCAAACGTGTGTTTGATGGTGGTGGAATCAAGAGAAAGCCACTCAAACAAAGCTAAAGAATTTTCCCAACCTTTTAGCATCAAAAATAAGCCTGCTGTGACTGGATTTTCTAGCTATCAAAGGGTAACAAGTTTGAAATTATTCTTTTTGCTACTCCACAATTGTCACTCTACATGAACAGTGATCTTGTTACATAAACACAGCCCTACCTACTTTTTGGATTATATAATTTTATACATCAGTTTTATTTTAACAAAAATTCTCCTTATGCTAAGTACTAAAGAAGCTGAAAGTAACATTTTCCAGCATCCATTCCTATTTAAATCAAATTAATTTTATTCCTTTAGGAAAAAAAAGAGAGAGAGAGAAATTGTAGATTAGACAGGTTAAGTATGTGTGTGAAATTGGTTTCCACAAAGAATACAAACATTCCCAAATAAAGCGATTACTGTTCAACTCCACATGCCCATCCCGTTTCATGAGTCAGGAATGTTTTTGCTAAGTGTCTGAAAAATCAAGTTGGGAGTGCTTTAAACTGTTATGTTGGGGAGGGAGACAATATTTATGAGGACAAGCGTTCATCAAATACTGGAAATAAAAGCCTGACTGTTTTACAGAGACCAAGGCAAATAGTACAAGAACTCGACAGTGGAAAGAAAGAAAGAAAGAAAGAAAGAAAGAAAGAAAGATAGCCAAATGCAGGAATGGCCAATGATCTTAGATGTCTCTACACTAATGCACACACAACATGGGAAATAAACAAGATGAACTAAAACTCTTAAAACAGCACAGCAAATATAATCACTGAAATCTGATGGGTTTGACTTATTTCAGGGAAGTATAACATATGAGATTCACATTTGTTGTTAAAGGGGGTTAGAGATGAGGACAAATTGTTAGAATGCTGCCATTGTAAATTGACACAAGATCTGGGATAAATTATTGAAAAGTTGTTTCCAGTCTCATTTCAAAATGTGGACATTTACAATATTTCCATCTTATTTCTTTCTGCAGTCTTATAAACTGTACAATGTACAAGTGATTTCAACAAAATTCAAATTATAATACAGCTTTATTTAACACACATGGAAACATACAACTGGCATACCTGTTTGTTGACAAGCATCTACCAACAATACAATTTTAGGTCTGGTCTCAGGGCCGGATGCACTGGTCTCTTTCTGAGTAGCAACACTTTTTACTGGAGGCCTTTTGTTTTTTATGTGGGTCTGCAAAGGTTGTTGATGCTTTAAAAAGATTAGCAGACCAAAGAGATTAGCTGGTTAAGCGGTGGAGAAGATTTAGGCAAGACAATGTTAAAGTGCTGTAAAAGTACCATTTATAGCAATTCCTTCATTTACTAGCTACTTTTGCAACAGATGATTGAGCATAACCTGCATAAGTCTAGCATTAACTTCTAACTTTAGATTACATCAGTACAGATGTAAATAATAAAATATTCCATCATTCCTTGAATGACAGAAGAAAGTATAGAGGGCAGCAGAAATTAATAAACTGAATGCTTTTAATATATATTCAGCAGTAGTTAGGCAGCACTGAGACACTATTGGCACAGTAGGATCTATTGGTTTTTTATTATTATTAAGTATACAAAGTTTTGTGAAAAAGGAACGCTAACTGTATACTAGTTTAACTGTATTTACTTATAATATATAATTTGTACAATTACAATTCTAATACATTCTTATTATTTCCTGTGTTTTCTAAGACTGCAATTTAATAGGTACATTAAAATTAAGTTATCAAATTTAAAGTGTCAAAAGCACATCTGGGAGTGTGCCATCTCTTCAGAGCTGCAGGAATGTGGGATAAAAGTATTAATTTCTGCACTAAGATTGAGTAAATGTTTTCAAAATGCAACATGATGAACACAGAAATTTACCATAAATCTTCAGAACCACTAGAACTGAACACTTTCAAATGCAATATTGACTATTATGTGTATACTGGACTCTAAGCAACACAATTATGCAGACGATAAACTACAATTGTTTCTCCAATTGCACATTTATAAAGCAAGCACAGTATATGATGGGACTGTAGCCTGAGTAGCAAGGGAGTACCCCATATTGTAAATATTTCAACACTTGGCAACTTGAACTGGAATACGAAAACATGGTTAACAAACAGAAATTACAGGTTCATAATCAGGTTTCTCATTCTGAAAAACCAGTTCTGCTCAGGCAGAAACTTGAAGTAGAAAACTGGTATCTTTAAATTGTTGAAAAAATGCCTGTTGGCCTACCGGATAACAAATATATTTGTGCAGATAAATCATACATCCAGGTTTTTCAGACAAGGATTGTGGGTTTTACAACACTTATCTTTTAGGCAACTCCAGCACCACAAGACTCTTCCAGCAAAAGAAACCAAGAAGGAGCATACTTTATTTTAATTAGGAGTGTGTTAAATTCAGAGCAGATAAAAATTTAAAAATATAAAATATACCTGCCAAGTCAGTACAAATGGAAAAGTCTTGAATCACACAACACACTCAAGGCTTGGGCTTTTTGGCAACTACCGAAGAAAGAGACTTGAAACTATAGACCATATATTAAAAATACCATCTCACACCCACAAGATATAAATACAATGCGTGGAAAAATACCACCATAAGATTGTGCATTAAAACACATTTCCTCATATACATACATATTGGCACGTAAAATGCAACAGACTTGTTCTTGGTACAAAAAGGGTGTTTTGATGGTTCTCTTTTCGAATAACAAAACCCCCTTTTCCCAAAACATTTTCACTGCCATAATGAAAAACCTGAACAGATATTCATAATTATGTATTTCAGTGATACACTCCCAAGACTTCATTTATCTAGCTATTTATCATCACTATCATTTCTCAAGTGCACAACAAGCTTACTTTTTGCACAGTTGGTCCCCTGTTGGCACTTCTACTACGCTGGCTACACACTGGAAATACTTGATTTGGCTGGGTTGGGCGATCTGTGCATTCTGTTGCAACTGTATTTATGGCACTTGCTGTCTGAAAGGGTGCAGAGTACGGTGCTGGGAAAGGATGATAGAAACCCATGACTTGAGCACATGGTGCTGGCATCAACTGGTAATATGCATACTCAGTAGAAACAGGTGGCTGAGCAGAAATAATGGGATAAGCAAGGTACGGGCCAGCAGGGTTTGGATTTGGCTGTTGCCATCTGATGTCATTATTATATAGTGGAAGTTGTCTGCAAAACAAAACAAAACAGAAATGATACAATTGTTGAAAAGTTACATCTGCAATAGTCTGTCTGCAATATATAAAATATTTTGCAAATGTTTATCCCATATAAACTCCTTCTCAGTTCAAATGTCTCTGTTGTCTTAAAAATGCAGAACTGATTACACTAAACTTCATAAACAGTCCTTGGAGTATTACTGAATGTATGTACATAATTTATTATACTGGACAAGTAGGGAGATAACAACAAAAGGATAAAGAAATTAAACATACACTAATATATACATTTACACATAAAAGAATACTTAGAATATACTGGTGTTTCAGAGGTTTAAATCACAGCCCTGTTCTCAGTGCATATAAGAGTAGTTTCCAACTTTCAATCTATTCATAGCACACTAGGCTAATATCCAGGATGGAAAGGCAAATATTGAATATTGATACAGGCAGGATGCAACTGAGAAGCAGCTGACTTCACTCCTCTGGCAGATATCAGCATTGAAAAATGGCTCGAAAGAAGATCTGGACCCTATCTATCTTTTTAATAAGGAGGCACACGGAATAAAAACAGATAATAATCACTAAAAAAAACTGGAGAGAAATGATCAGGAGCAAAGATTGCCTCCATAACTATTCTGTTTGGCTTCTATGAAATCTGTTCTTATACATGGGTTCAGTGCACTATACTGCCAATGGAGTGGTCCCACATTGAAGTTTAGTGCTATGGCTTCCCATTATGTTAGAACTCAGGAAGCCTGATTTATGCCAATCAAAAATCAAAACAACTTCAAATAAAATCAAAATCAAAATCCTACTAAGATACAGCTAATATTTAAACTCTATTATTTACCTACAAAATATATTTAACTATTACCTATTGGACTGGTTTTCCTGAACAAATGGGTAGCAAGTAATCAGGTAGCTGGGAATAGGAGTTGCTTCCACACCATTAACACCTCCATTCTCATTAGGAAGCGCCATAGGCATCATATGTGAATCCAGACCCTTCTTCTGAGGAATGAATGGTTCGACTTCAGCAGACAGTTTCACATTCTTAAGTAGGGGAGGAAAAAAAAACACTTTACAGACATGGTAGCAGACTTGTAACACTTCATAAAGTGTCAGTAGCTAAGTACATCACTGCCGTATTTGAAGATTTAATTATATCTACTGTACGTTGCATTTGAGCAACATATGTTAAATCAGTGATGGTGAACCTTTTAGAAGCCAAGTGCCCAAACTGCAACCCAAAACCCACTTATTTATTGCAAACTGCCATGTCCCTCTGGCTTTCTAGTAACAAACTCTGGCAAACTCTGTGCTGGGGCAATGGTACATGTGCCCACAGAGAGGGCTCTGAGTGCCACCTCTGGCGCATGTGCCATAAGTTCGCTATCCCTGCGTTAAATCAATCACTCCACACAGAATCCAGAGAATACAGGTCATGCTGGAGGACCAATAAAGGCCTAGAGAATTGTTTTCTCTAGGAACTTCTATGTGCTCCAGCACAACTCTATGGTCAGCATTTGGCAGAGTTGCACTGGAGGACCTAGAGATTTCTAGAGAGAACATATTAATCAGAACCGCAAATAATCAAATCCGCAAAAGTCAAAGCTGCAAATGTGGAGAGCAAACTGTACAGTTTTTTATTATGTGCAAATGTAGCCTCTAATATTCTTACTCTTTATATTTAATTACTTTGCTTGAGCTGAACACCAGCATATAATCTTGCTTCTATGTAATGATTATTGTGTCTGCCTGTGGTCTCCTCTTCTGAAAATGTTTAGATTGCTGGCAACTTTTTCTTTCAGCTGGGTTCATTCAAAGTGCCATGGGTAACTGAAGGCACTACATGAAACAGGTAACAATAACAACTTACATATGATATTGCTTGTGTAAAATATTTCTTTTCAAACCACAGGATTTTAAGATTTATGTGGCTTTCATTTTAATGTTATAAAATTATGCAATAGCTCGTTATA
Organism: Sceloporus undulatus; assembly: GCF_019175285.1. NCBI lineage: Eukaryota > Metazoa > Chordata > Lepidosauria > Squamata > Phrynosomatidae > Sceloporus > Sceloporus undulatus. The sequence continues at coordinate 159,732,046 of NC_056527.1, forward strand.
TATGTTCCTCTCCAACAATTACGATTCTTCCAGCCCATTGTGTATAAAGGCATCTTTGTTTTCTATATAAAAGCCAATCTATTCTTTAGCAGCTGCAAAGACAGAAGATGACACTAGCAGGAACAGACTGGTAAACTGAGTTACAAGCACTGTGTTTAATCATTAAAACTACAATGTACAAAAAAAAACCCCTCTAACTGACATTCATTATTACCCCTTAAAAGAGATCCCATACTGTCCTTTGGCTTACTGCTGAACAGATGCACACGTATTAAATTTCAATTGCAGAATAAAGATGGGTTTTATGCTGGTTAACTGCTAGAAAAAAGGAGGCTTATAAATATTTGTCAGTTTTTAAAATGAGAACCTACTGCCAACAAGCAGACTAGTAGTCACACTTTGCCTATTTTAAGAGCAGCTTTGTAAACACAAAAACAGCTGTGGCTATAGTTAGAAAACTAAGCAACATAGTCTCAAGGTATGACAAATATGCTAACTAATAGAAATTAGTGGGAACGCTCTGTGGAGTCTTATGTGCAATTCTGTCTTACTATACAGCAGGGTAAAAATTCATGTTTCATCAATATATAAAATGGAATAGGGGATTTATTTGAAACATAGATATTACATTGTTCATATGTTTCCCAGAAAATGAGGCATTTCAATCTATTTTACTCTTTAATGCAGTACATCAGCAATATAATTAACTAATAGTAAACAGAGTAAATGAAAAGAACAAAATGGAACGTTTTCAAATGACTTTCCCCAGAAAGCACAGCTTTCTGCAAACAGAAATTCAGAGATGTTAAACATAGTCTGTTAACAATTTCAAATGTTCCATAGGAGTTAGATCTGAATATGCACTTGAAGGGTTTTTATTTTAACATCTAAATAATAAATAACATAAAGAACAATTACATGTTGAATGACGGTCTCTTTAAAAGTTTATTAGAAAATGAAAAAAAGTATAATTGTCAAGTTATAATTGAAATATGGCATTTAAGCTATTTCAAGTATAATTGATTGTTTTTCCGCCAAATATTTTATTTCAACTACTAATGGCTGTAAAACATATAAAATTTTATAGGACATGTAAGATTAACATTAAGTACTTCTTATAAGAGAGAGAGAGAGAAAAAAAAGCGAAGGAAGAAAGTGCAAAAGCAAAGTTATAGTTGAACACGAACAAAAAAGCTGACCAAAGATGTACACAATTTTTAATGTGCTGAATATGCTGAAATAGGCAAAGACTATACTCTGTCATAAATCAAAATGGAGACTGTAGTCAAGAAATCAAAATATGACTAGGAATTGAAAGACCAGCCATGAAGGAACTAGACAAGATCCTCAATTGTAAAGATTTATCATCTAATAATGTTGGATCCCGTGTGACTGTGAAAGTTGGACAATGAATAAATCAAGAAATCAAAGAGAATTATACAGGATTGATAAAACGACCAATAAATGAGGCCTGGAGTAAATGAACTCTGAACTCTCCTCAGAAGGAAAAGTGAGCAAACTGAGGCTGTATCTTTGGAGGTATGGTTCATTCAAAAAGACAATACTTGATCAACTGGGAGACAGTCAGAAAAGATTACAGGTGGGAAGACTCATTGAAGTTGATGACAGGGAGTCTTGGACATCTCTCATTCACAAGGTCACCATACATTGTAGGCGACTTAATTACAGTTAACAACAAAACCTCTTATGAACAGAATTAAACAACTGAATCCAATAAACATACTAATTCAGATCTTGGTATGTATAGGGCAGTAGAAAGTGTTTATATATAAACTTTTCTGGAAAAACACGGGTTTTGATACAGTTCAAGTGCTGAATCATAGAGCTGGAAGAGACCACAAGGGCCATCCAGTCCTACCCCATTCTGCCATGCAAGCCCTCCCTTCAGCCACCATCTTGAGGGAGAGAGAGGCAGGCTTGCTCCAAGAAGCCAAGCCCTCCCTCCAGTCCATCTGCCTTGGTCCAGGCCTTAGAGGTAGAGAAGACTGCTGGACCTCATCCCCTTCCCCACCACCACTCCCTTCTCCTTTTGTGTCCTGTCTTTTTAGATTGTAAGCCTGAGGGCAGGGAACCATCTAATTAAAAAGGTTGTATGTACAGTGCTGTGTAAATTTACAGCGCTTTATAAATAAAGGTTAATAATAATAAATAAGAAGAAGAATACAAAATCAAAGCATCCCTGACAGATGGCCATCCAGCCTCTCTTTAAAAACCTCCAAAGCAGGAGACTCCCATACTCCAAGGGAGTGTGTTTCACTGTCATACAGCTCTTACTGTCAGGACGTTCCTCCTAAGGTTTAGTTGGAATCTCCTCAGTCTAAGATTGAGCAGTGAGGCACTGAAAATCTTTGATAATCACAAATTTAGGTAAATGAAACTCACTTCTACAAGACATGCAAACTAAGGGATTTTAGATTAGGAAGAGAAAACAGGATATCATAAAGCATGTGTTCCTGTATATTTCTACAAATAGGTCAAATGCTTTTCTAATCAGTATCATTAATACAACATTTTTGACAGTTGGCAATACTAGCAATTGAAAGCAAGATGGCACTTGACACACAGCAATTAACTTTTATGTAAATCTAAACTGATGAGTTGCAGAACAAAGTATTCTAGTTGTCCAGTTCAAAAGCATATAGGTTCATCAATCAAATATCTAACCACTCATTTACATAAATACCTACTCAAAGTTCTCCTATCAATTTCCTGCTCCCACACTGGGATGTTGTAATTTCATTTAAAACACTGATCTCCTATATGAGTGAAATTTGGGGGGGGGGGGGGGGTAGTGGAAATAAATTAACAAGATACACCTTCAATAAAGCTGGGATACTGACAAGCTAGTGTGTGTCCAAAGGAGGCCAACCAAAATGATGAAAGATCTGGAAACCATGCCCTAAGAAGAAAGGCTTAGGGACCCAGATATGTTTAGCCTAGAGAAGAGAAAGTTAAGAGGTGACATGATAGCCCTGTTTAAATATTTGAAGGGATGTCATACTGAAGATGGAGCAAGGTTGTTTTTTGCTTAGGACACAGTACAATGGAAGAGGATTTATAGAATCACAGAATTGGAAGAGACCCCAAGGGCCATCCAGTCCAACCCCTGCCATGCAGGAAATCTCAATCAAAGCATCTCCGACAGATGGCCATCCAGCCTCTGATTCTATCTTTAAAAAAAGAGATTCCATTTAAACATTAAGAAGAATTTCCTGATGGTAAGAGCAGCGGAACACACTCCCTTGGAGCATGGAGGAGTCTCCTTCTTTGGAGGTCTTTAAACAGAGGCTAAATGACCATCTGTCTGCGGTGCTTTGATTCTGTGTTCCTGTGTGTCAGAGGGTTGGACTGGGTGGCCTTTGTGGTGTCTTCCAACTTTTATGATTCTAACTGTTAAGAAAGGACAAACATCTCTTGCGGTGATGCCTCTGCTGAAATACAAAGTCAACTAAGAACAGAATTAATGCTCTTTGTATGTATGTGTTTTGAAGTCACCTGTTGACTTATAGTGACCCCCCCCCCAATGCATTTCATAAGGTTTCCTCTGGCAAGGAATACTCTGAAGTTGGTTTGCCAGTTCCTTCCTTATAACCTATAGGACCTAGTATTCATTGGAGGTCTCCCATCCTGTAGGGTTAGTTAGCTTTAGACCAGGGGTAGGCAACCTGCGGCCCGCGGGCCGGATGCGGCCCGGCAAGGCCTTGGGACCGGCCCCAGCCCTGTCCTGCTGCCGATTGCCGCCGATTGCCACCGGAGCCTTTGGCCTCTTGCGTGAGGGTGTGGGGCCTTTGGCCTATCAGGAGGAGATGGGCAAGGGGGGCAATTGTCTATAGACGCCTCAGAAACATGCATTTATATTAACATTTTTTTAAAAAATGAGCAATTTTTTTTATGTCCTCCATTTTTTTAAAAAAAAAAGTGCCCTCCATTTGAAAATTTTGTCCCGGTTTATTTATATATTTTTTAAAATTATTTAATTATTTATTTTTTGGCTTCGGCCCCCCAGTTGTCTGCGGGACAGCAACCCGGCCCCCGGCTCAAAAAGGTTGCCTACCCCTGCTTTAGACCTTTGATCCCATGGGCTCAGTAGTGCTTGGAATGTTTATGAACTTGGGTGCGGTGGGTGGGAAGAACAGACACATAGGAATGTACTGGGGAAACTCAGAGAAACTTCTGCAGTTGTAAAAAAACTAACAATGAAATTTATGCTACAGGAAGAATACCGAATTATTCTGTAACCTGTGTTGAGAAGCTGCTGGGGACAAGACAAAACCCAAGGCATGGATTTTCAAAAAGTTTGCCTCCCCATTCATATCAAATGGAATAAAACTACCTTGAAAATTAAATGTCATTTTTAAAAATTGGGTGGCAGTGGAGTGGAGAGAGAGAATATTACAGAAGACTTAACCCATACAAGAACTACTAAGCAGTTCAGATTTGTCAACAATGTTTTTACAAGTATTTCTAACTCTGCCAGAGTTCATAAGCAACTACACATGATTATAAATGTTAGGATAATATGCAAATCTATGGACAATAAATGGAAGCAAGTCCCAATGTATATAGTAGGACTTGCATCCGTATAAGCATGAACAGGATTAGATTGTAAAACTGCAATTCCACCCACAGTTACTTGGAAGTAAATCCTAATGGACCGTGGGATTTAATACTCTACAGTATTAAAGCTTAATCTCATTTAAATTTCCTCTTATAATAATATCAGTCTGGATATTTAAAGATTTTGGATAATTAAAGTATTGTGCTTTTAATTTATAATACATATAACATATTGATCCCAATAACAGGATGTAATTTTACCTCTTTTGCTATTTTCATCACCTTGGATTACACCTGGCTAATTTAATCAGAATAGATATGTTACTCAGAGTATTTAGGCTCTCAGGAAGAGATAAGGTGCGATGGTGATTACACTTTAGATCAACATACCAAGTTAATAAATGGTTTGAAGTTATGACAACACACATTTCTTGTAATGTGTTCACCTACAGATTTTTTTTCCCTTTATCCATTTGCAATTAACTGAAGAGGCATACCATCCATTGTCCTACTGCATTGCAATGAAATTGCTATCGTGTTGCACTATGTAGGAACTATTCTTCAAGAATATTAATCCCAAAAGCCTCAGATGGCACCCTTTCCTGTCATATTCAACTACAAACGGCATGTTCTCCTAGCATCTGAAGTCCTCTTTTTACCAGGATTTTATTCTTTCTGTGAAACAACAACGCAGAAAAAACCGCAACCCGGAAACATCATCAAAGGAGACTTTCCGCTGTGCTTTCTGCAACCGGACCTGTTTATCCCGGATTGGCCTTTTTAGTCACCAACGCACTTGTACAAAGCGCGGGATGAGTCCTTCCTGAATCTTCGTTCGCGAAGCAAAGCCAGGGAGAGAGAGAGATTCTTTCTGTTAAGACTGAAAGAGTACTCTCTGTTTTTAAACCGATTTATGCAAGCTGCCTTGAATGCTAACTTAGAAATGCAACACAAAAGATTTCTATAAATAGAATGAAAGTTAACCCATTGAAGTTCTGCACTGTATTTCTTTTGTTACAAGAGTTGAACATGGGCAAAAAAGAGGCATTAGAACAATAATTTACTCCAGAAAGACTTCCCAAAACCTCAAAAGACAAATTAGGCTACTGACTGGAAGCATGCAGATGTTGTTGGACTGCAAGTCCCAGTAAGCATAACCATTGGCAAGGAATGCTGGAAGTTGCAGGCCAAAAAACATCTGGAAAAGTTCACAATTTCAACTCCTAGTTCAGGGCTATCTTACATTTCACAGTTTGAGAATTACTAAAGAGCTACACAGACCAGTGTTATACGCCGGCATGGGGGTGTGGTGTACACATGCCGGCCGCCCCCACACCAATGTCACACCGCGTGACCGACCACACGGCGGGGGACATTATGGTGCTCCGTTGGCGCAGCATTTAGACATGCTGTGCCAAAGGAGCACCGAAAAGTGATTGCCACGGCAGCAAGGGCATCTTTTTGCCAGCGCTAAAAAGGAGCAGCATTTTGCCATTCTTTTTAGTGCTGGCAGAGTGCCAGATTGGTGCCGCAGTGTGTGGTTGCTGTGGCCCTAATCCAGCAAGGAAAGGGGCGGTGGGACATCGCTCCAAAAGGCTGGTCTGTTTTGCCCCAAAGTTTTCCTTCTTTACAACTGAAATAACTGACAAAGTAGAACAAGGATGGGCTGCTGTGCTCTGTCATATGTTGCTGGACTGCAAACCCATCACGCCTAACAAATACAGCTAATGGAAAGGGATGCTGAGAACTTCAGTCCAACAACATCCGGAGGGCCACAATCGCTTATTCTTGGTTCAGATCTACACTTCTAGATTTCTCAGAAAACAGCATACATATAGCCATGTAACACGGAACTTTTTTTCTTCTTTCTGTATGCAAACTCTTATACTGAGTAAGATGAAACTTCAGGGGTTGTATCCAGTTAGCCCTTCCTGCATGCCTTCAAGATTTGGAGGTTTGGATGATGCTCCACATCCGCTTCAAGGCTGCAGGGAGAAGAGGAGGGGAGGGGAAGAAAGGAAAGTTCTACTGTGCTAGTACAAATCTCACAGAAGGCTGGAGAATGGCCCTAAATTTTTAAAACAGGGTATTCAGTTATAAAGTTATATAAAATATGTATTTTCACTTGAACAATTCAAGGCAGTATATTGTAGTGCATAAAAGTTACGAATGCTTAACTGCCTACACAATCCCGCCTTCTTCTACTGCATCTACCAGACTTGGGTTACAAATGCAGAGTTATTTGGGAACACAATTTGCCAACTTCAGTAGGGGTTTTCAGAGTAGGTGTAGATTCACCTGTTGAAATAGCATCACTATCAAGCCTTACAGTGAATTGTTTACAAGCTGCAGAGCACAGATGGGACCTAGAGAATAAATGGCTGTGAGCAGGAGGGTAAAATACATATATCTGGAATGCCCACAGAGCAATTTACTCATACAGGTTTCTTCTGCAATTAATCACCTAGAAACTATTTGTGTTGGGAATCATGTGCCAGTTCCTACTTAGACTGGCATTACCCCCTTCAGTAAATGTCTCTTCTAAATAGTCCAAAACCGGGGTTGAGTTTGAGTTGCGCATGGGCTCTGCCTAAAGGTCTACAGTTGGGTGCCTCTTCTCAGTACTTGTCCTTCTCACGCATTACATAGGCAAACTGAAGAGCTGTGCTTACTGGCTGAAGAGGTACTGTAGTTTCCACCCAGCTGCATCTTGATCTTGTGACACAAGTGGTAGAACACAGCTGAACACCATTTTGGGCAGCACTAAGTGAAATCCTGGTTCCCATTCATGTTTCCTACCCACTGTTTTCAGTGGGGAAAGCTACTCATATAAATAAATCATTCCTAAAAATATAGTATCTGTCCAATTCAGCATTTCTGTTTGATGTGCACAAAGACCAATCAGATGCATATGGAAAGCCCACAAGAGGAAAATGAATGCACATGGGGAAAATGAATTCAACAGCACCCTCTTGCTTGCGTTTCTCCAAAACTGACATACATAAACCTACTTCCTGTTAGTCTTATGAATACGTATCACATTATCGCACTACGCTCTCAAACTGGGATTTGCAGTTTAGGGAGGGACATTGAGAATATTCAGCCAGACAGCTCTTAGGCCTCACTCAACTACAAACCCCAGAATGCAACAGGAGGCAGGTCAAACAGTAAAAATGGAACAGCAGCACTCTAAGAATGTAGTACTTCATCTTCTTCTTTTGAAGTGTTTTTAGATTGTAATCCTGTTCTTATTTCACTTAGATGAAAATATTTTGACCTCTGCTATTTCCTTCAACCAGGAACTCCCAGCCAGTAACCAGGGACGTAGATAGGATTTTAGGAAGGGGGGGGGGGTCCAGACTAAGTGCCACCATTATAATGGGGCTTGGGTGCAGCAGCGTAGCAGCACACACCATTCATTTTTCTAATGGAAGGGGGGGTCCGGACCCCAAGAACCCCCCTCTTGGCTACATCCCTGCAGTAACTGTCATCCTCAAATCTTTGCTGACTGGTTGGTTCTAGCTGGAAGCTGGTAGAAAACTCAGAAGGGAGTGACTGACAGCATTGATGGAGTGTGTGGCTATGTAACACTACGTTCACAAACATGACAAGTCTGTTAGATGAACGCTGAGAAACTGATGGAAGGACATAATATGCAAACCATTAGTCTGAACAAGTCTATTTGGAGGAACCTGGTCCATTCTCAACTTCTACTCTTTTTGTGTGTGCACTGAACTTAAAAGTCACTTGACCATTCATTCCATTCTGACCAGGCTTGTCTAAGATATTCTGGGGACACAACTTTAAGATAAGATTCAGCAAATAAGAAACAGAAGTTGCAGCACATTCTTCTGCTACTCCTCCGCCCAAAACCAAAGCTTTCCATCCCCTCCCCCAAACCCACACTTTTATAGGGCACCACATGGAAATGTAGGCAACTTGGCCTCTAGGAAGCTAATACTGGACATTCCCATCAACTCATCACTTCTGTCTTATGCTTCTTCAAACCCCACTAACCCCATTTTATTCTTAAGAGTCTGCAACCAAGCTCTTCTGCTACAATTGCCAACTAATCCTTTGTAGCCCAATGTCAGGAAGCTGATCATTTATTTGCCCAGATCCCTTCCCTCTCTGCAAACTGGAGAGCTGATAAAGTCATAGATGGGAAGTTCCCAGAACAAAACACAAAAACAAGAGATAGCTTGTGCCAATCCAGTATCACATATCCACAGCCCTGCCGCCATAACAATTATCTGCAATAAGGAAACAACATTTGGCTGCCATAATCTGAAATAAAGTGTTGGGAACACAGGAAATATGCTTTAGTTCTGCTGCTGATAAACAATCTGACATGACCTGTCCACTCTATGGCAATGTAGTTGGTCCTCCATATTTGTGACTTTGACTTTTGTGGCTCTGATTATTTGTGGTTTTGATTAATATGTTCTCTCTAGGAATCTCTAGGTCCTTCAGGGCAAGTCTGCCAGAAGTTGACCATAGAGTTGTGCTGGAGAACCTGGAATTTCCTAGAGAGAACACTTCTCTGGGCATTTCTAAGTCTTCTACATGATTCTATGATCAGCGTCTGGCAGACGTTGACCATAGAGTTGCACTGGAGGACCTGGAGATTCCTAGAGAGGTGTTCTCACAGGTAAAAAGAATATTATTATTGGTTATCTGCAGATTTTCATGGGGCTCCTTCACCCCTAAACCCAGTTAATGTGGAAGGACCACTGCCATCTTCACCTCCTACCGACAGCTATGTTCTTAGACCTGAAAATACTTGGATTATGCCAAGTAGCTGAACATTATTCACCGATCCACCTTTGCCCACTTTTTCCTTCCTGAACTACTTGTCCTAAAATCTGCCTCTGAGAAAGTACTCTTAAGCCTACGAAAGCTCATGCTGCCAACTATTGCAGTACATGTTCTGCTTGCGTAATATAATATTTTTATATGCACGCACTGCTGTGTGTATTTTGATGGTTTAATACAGCACAAAATAGCACTGACTGTGGGGATATTGTGCCAAAATTGTGATAAAGCATGAGAAAAACGGCCTGGGTCTAATTTTGAAACATGTTACTTTCTCATTTATATATTAACTAATCATTTCTTTTGGTAATGCAAACCTTTTCTGTTCCAGTGAAAAGGGGGGGGGGGGGGGTCAATGGGAACCATCTACCTCCATTGCTTATTACTGAGAAATGCAGGCCAACAGGGGTTCTTTACACTGATGTTTAACAAGGGAAGCCCACAGTCTTGTTTCAGTGCCTCCTTAAGACTTGAGAAACGTGTCCAAAGGAGGGTGACTAAAATGGTGAAGGGTCTGGAAACCATAAAGCCCTATGAGGAACGCCTTAGGGAGCTGTGGATTCTTAGCTTGGAGAAGAGACGGTTAAGATGTGATATGATAGACCTGTTTAAATATTTGAAAGGATGTCATACTGAGAAGGGAGCAACCTTGTTTTCTGCTGCTCCAGAGAACAGGATATGGACCAATGGATGCAAGCTCCAGGAAAAGAGATTCCACCTCAACATTAAGAGGGACTTCCTGACACTAAGGGCTGTTCGACAGTGGAACACACTCCTTCCTCGGATACTGTGGTGTGGTTCCTTTCCTTGGAGGTCTTTAAGAAGAGGCTGGATGGCCATCTGTCGGGGACACGTTGACTGAGAGTTCCTGCATGGCAGAATGGGTTTGGACTGGATGGCCCTTGGGTCTCTTCCAACTCTATGATTCTAACTGTTGTGTAACTAAGAACAGAACAAAACCACCACCTCCTAAGTGCAACTCCGTCCAGAGCTGCAATAAATCCTTTCAAATCCCGTCCTGCTCTGGCGGCTCAGCCATTTCCCCTCAGTTTGAACTGCCTCAGCTCAGTGGTGTCTCTGGGGGCTGCAGACTGCGCCGGGTGACATTCAAGCAGAGGAGGATCACTACTCCTCAAACATCCATATTTTGCCAGGAGCAGGCTGTGGCATTTCCCTGTGCCTCTTTATAATGCTGAAGAGACATTGCAATTTAAAGGTACATCACTTTAATTTTGCAAGTTGTTTATGTCACAATTATTACAGTTAGAGTCATATATCTATATATATATATATATATATATATATATAGTGTTTTCTGCAGCTCCAGAGACTAGGACCAGGAAGAATGGATTCAAACTACAAGGAAAGAGGTTCCACCTCAACATTAGGAGGGATTTCAGTAAGGGCTATTTGACAGTGGAACAGACTCCCTTGGAGTGTAATAGAGTCTCCTTCCCTAGAGGTCTTTAAGCAGAAGCTGGATGGCCATCTGTCAATGGGAATGCTTTGATTGGGAGTTCCTGCATGGCAGAATGGGGCTGGATTGAGATGGCCCTTTGAGTGGGAGTTCCTGCATGGCAGAATGGGGCTGGACTGGATGGCCCTTGAGGTCTCTTCCAACTCTATGGTTCTATGACATAAGGTGAGTGACACTAAGCCTAAAGGGTACCATTGAAGTGCCCGGATGTAGGGCCCAGGTGGGCCCCATGGGGCTTTCGGGAGGCCCTCCATCCGGGCACTTCAGTCTTGTAGGCCCCAAATGGGCCCTCCCCTCACGTTGCCTAGCAACCCTCCCTCTCCCCCAAAGACCTCCCTCCCTCCCTCCCTCCTTCCTTACCTGTCCACTGAGGGCTTTGTCCATGGCTCCTGCGAACCCGACCCTTCCCTTAGTAAGCCGCTTCCTTCATGGCTCCCCTTGTCCCTCGCAGGCTTCCGTTCACACCCTGCTTACTGCCGAACAAGACCCGGTTACGCCACTTAGATAGAAGGAGGAAGCGGAGAGGGAGGGAGGAGGACGCAGCAGCACCACCTGCGACGGAAGCCCGCCGGAGCCAAAACGCGCGCGAACGCGTTGTGTTTATTAAAAAAGAGGAGGGAGGGGCCGCCTCCTCGCTCGCTAGAACGCCCCGCCCACTTTGGGCCTAGCCGCGTTGCTAAGCAACGCCAGGCCTGCGAGGCCCAAAATATGACAATATGGCACGTAAAGGGCGACGGGGTTTATGATAACTCAAGGCCTGGCTTTTTCGTAGGCCCGTTCGTCAGTGAATGAGGGAGTGTTGCCATCAGTGGCCTGCCTAGGGTTGGGGTCACCCTGTTTGGTCACTCATGGGGTCATCCCTTCCTCCTGTTTCACACCATGCAGAACCCTAATAATAATAATAATAAAATTATATATCCCGCCTCTTCAGTGCGATCGACAGTAAAAACATACAACATAGTAAAATACACCCATTACACAACGGTGAAAATACACTCGACCCTCCATATTTGTGGCTTTGATTATTCACAGAGTTGATTAATATGTCCTCTCTAGGAATATCTAGGTCCTCCAGTGCAACTTTATGGTCAACTTTAAAAATTGCACTGAAAGGCCTAGAGAGAACACTCCGCTAGGCATTTGTAGCTCCTCCATCGCAGTTCTATGGTCAGAGGTGGTTTTCATACCTGGCTCCAATGTGGCTCAATGGTGGAGGAAGTG